>NW_019154122.1:8789480-8883313 GCF_002288905.1 Enhydra lutris kenyoni
AAAGAAAGAAAGAAAGAAAGAAAGAAAGAAAGAAAGAAAGAAAGAAAGATTATTCACTTCCTGTCCCAATGATTTAGAGTTAAAACCGAAATCATGACCCTGTCTAGTGTACAAAACCGAGCTTACTCTGGCCCCTGCCTTCTCCAGATCTGCCTCCTGAGTCCTTCCTGCACTCTGCCCACCCAGCCACACCGGGACCTTTGGTTCGTCCAAGGCTCCATTCCCCTGTCTGGCAAAGTTTTCTCTCTACTCGGGACTGTCTCCTTCCTACACCTAGCATCGCCCCCAGCGCCTACTGCAGAGCCTTTACTGGGCACAGCTCAGAATCTACTCGATAAAGTATTTGCTACTTTAATGGCCTGTTGATGGCCACATGGCTGATGACTGGATAGAGGCCCAGAACATGAGGATAAGGTCACAAAAACCAATCCAACAGTGGCATCTCCCTACTTAACACGGCCCAATTCCCCATCTGTGGAGTAGGGACCCCTCTTCTGTTGTAACAGGAGGGAAGATAGAAACAGGATGGCTGTGGATGCAGGTTAAGTAGATAGGTTTGGTGGCAAGAAAGTCAATGACCATCGGAAGCTTCCCTCTGTGAAGGATGGAAGTTCATCTGTGGAGAATAAAGAGAAAAACTGCAGGGGCAGGGGGTGGAGAAGAGTGGTTGTATCAGCTGCAGAACGCCTATCACTGATTTAAGCAAATAAAGGTTTATTTTTCTCACAGGATAGGAAGCCAGGAGGTAGAAAACTGCATCTGTTCAGTGACTCAGTAATATTGGGGCCTCTATTTCTGTAAATATTTTGGCCTTTCCTGGAGGGTCATGATATGGCTGGCTGCCTCCACTCCATGCAGCATTTTCTTGTTTAAGGCAAGAACTTGGCCAGAAGTCCTGCGGCAAGTTTCTGCTACACCTCAATGGCCACCATTATGCCACACAGATGCAAGCAAGAGTAGGAAAGTAGGTGTTTTTTTGTTTTTTTAAAGATTTTATTTATTTATTTGACAGAGAGAGATATCACAAGTAGACGGAGAGTCAGGCAGAGAGAGAGAGAGGAGGAAACAGGCTCCCTGCCGAGCAGACAGCCCGATGCGGGGCTTGATCCCAGGACCCTGAGAACACGACCTGGGCCGAAGGCAGAGGCTTTAACCCACTGAGCCACCCAGGCGCCCCAGGAAAGTAGGTGTTTAGCGTCTCTCACCTCCTTAAAGGACATGGACAGGAGAAAAAGGTTTTTGGAACATGTGTTAGGTGAGACCTAAATAGTCTACTACTATCTACATAGACCTATGACAGAAGATATTTGAAATATCCATTGCAAATTGAAGCAAGTTGAACAGAGAAATGATGTAGAATTGTCAGGTGGTGTCAAGGATCCAACTGAGGTTTGATTAATTTTTCCGTGTTACATCTTTTTTCTAGTGGTGCTCAGGTGCCTGGGTGTGACAGATTTTATTTTCCAAAGATGGCGACGATAATATCTCCCATCTTACATGTTCTTCTTACAATGTGACCGTAACATTCCTCCTATTAAGAGATGGGGTGTATGTTCCCCCATTTGAATCATGGCTGACTGACTTTGGTATAAATGTCATTGTGTGCCTTCTGAGGCTAGGTTATAAATGGCAATATAGCTCCTGCCTGGTTTTCTGGGAACACTTGGTCTTAGAACCCAGCAACCATGCTGTGAGGAAACCCAAACCACATGGAGAGAACATGTGTGGATGTTCCAGGCAACAACCCAGCTGAGATCAAAGTCAATTCCTAGGAACACCACCAAAGACACTTGCAGTTGGTTTCAACCCCAGACATTGAGCCGTCTCCACCATGTGGGTCTTTCCAGCAGAGGTCTCAGATGCCATGGGGCCATCTCCACTGTACTCTTTTTGAATCCCCGACCCACAAATCTGCGAGCATAATACAATGATTATTTTGCTTGATTAAGTTTGAGGTGGTTTGTTACAAAGCAACAATAAATGGTACACTGAATACAGTCTCTCTTTATATATATATAAACATATATATGTATACACACAAGTATATGTATATGTACGCGCACACACACACAAACACACACACATACCTACCACATCTTCTTTATCCATTCATCTATCAATGGACACGTGGGCTGCTTCCATAGTTTGGTTGTTATGGTTTTTTTTTTTAAGATTTTATATATTTGAGAGAGAGAAAGAGAGCATAAGCAGGAGGGGTGGAAGTGGGAGAGAATCTCAAGCAGATTCCCCACTGACTGTGGAGCCCAACATGGGGCTTAATCCCAGGAGATCATGACCTGCGATCATGACCTGAGCTGAAACCAAGAGTTAGATGCTTAACCAACTGTGCCACCCAGGTGCAACAAACACAGGGGGCATGTAGCCCTTTGAATTAGTGTTTTTGTATTTTGGGGGTAAACACCCAGGTGTGTGATTACTGGATTGTAGGGTTGTTCTATTTTCTTTTTGAGAAACCTCCTCACCATTTTCCACAGTGGCTGCACCAGTTTGCATTCCCACCAACAGTGCAAGAAGTTTCCTTTTCCTCCACATCCTTGCTAACCCTTTTTTCTTGGGTTTTTGCTTCTAGCCATTCTGACAAATATGAGGTTGTATCTCATTGTGCTTTGATTTGCAATTCCTTAATGATGAGTGATGTTGAGCCTCTTTTCATGTGTCTTATTGGCCATGTGTATGTCTTCTTTGGAGACTTGCCTTCTGCTCATTTTTTAATTAGGTTATTTGTTTTTTGGGTGTTGAGCTGTATCAGTCCTTTATATATTTTGGATACTAACCCTTTATCAGATAGGTCATTTGCAGACATTACTTACACAAATGAAAAAAAAAAAGTGGTAAGAGAGAGGGGTGCCTGGGCAGCTCAGTCGGTTAAGTGTCTGCCTTCGGCTCAGGTTATAGTCTCCGGGTCCTGAGATCGAGCCCCATGTCAGGCTCCCTGCTCAGCAGGGATCCTGCTTCTCGCTCTCCCTCCACACATGTTCCCTCAAATAAATAAATAATTTTAAAAAAGGATTTTATTTATTTATTGGACAGAGAGAGAGAGAGATTACAAGTAGGCAGAGAGGCAGGTGGGGGGCGGGAGCAGGCTCCCCGCTGAGCAGAGAGCCCAATGCTGGCCTTGATCCCAGGACCCTGGGATCATGACCTGAGCCAAAGGCAGAGGCTTAACCCACTAAGCCACCCAGGCACCCCTAAATAAATAAAATCTTAAGGAAAAAAAGTGGTGAGAGTGGACATCCTTGTCTCATAACTGACCTTAGGGTGAAAGCTCTTGGCTTTTCACCACTGAGTATGATGTTGGCTATAGTTTTTTCATATACAACTCTTATGTCAAGGTATGGGCCTTACCCCTTTTGGACTCCGCTCAAATGCTTCTTGAGAACTGGTTCAGAGTGTGGACTCTCACTTCTCTCATCACTCTATGAGGTAGACTTTGCATCTCCAACATACAAGTAGTAAATGGTCGTTCTAGGATTCAAACCAGGCAATCTGACCTGAGTCCACACTTTTTTTTTAAGTTTACTTATTTATTTAAGTAATCTGTACACCCACCGTGGAGCTCGAACTCAGAGATGGAGGGTCGCATGCTCTTCTCGCTAAGCCAGCCAGGGACCCCACAAGTCCACAATCTTAACCACTACTTTATATGGCTACATGTAAGTCCTCATTTCATGCTTCTAAAAGCCCACAGAGATAGGAACTACAGGTTTCCCTTGCTCTCTGAAAGTAGATGGTTCCTACGAAACCTTTTGTAAATTGAAATGGTGCAAAACAAAGAAGTGACTACCATTTTCAAACCGAAGATCCTCTTTAGATTTCTTTTGGTTAGTGAAAACAAATACTAATGTAGGTCTTTCGTAAAACTGAAGTTTCATAAACCAAACTTTTGGATGGCAGGGGAATCTTGTATTTGTATTCATTCCCATTTCAAGGATAAGGAAATTGAGGTGTGGGAATTTTAACCAACTTGCCCAGGTTCACACAGCTAGTGAATAGCAGGTTCTCCAAGTTGTAAAAACAAAAACAAAAACAAAAACAAAAACAAAAACAAAACAAAAAACCCAACCTTTAAGAACAAAAAACATCTATTTTCAACCTTTAACTAGAGCACCAGCATTCTGCTGGCACACTACACTTGAAGACACCTGGCTGTGTTCCAAAACCCTTTCAACACCATATGGTCACCACCAGCAAAGTTTCTGCCTACTTCTAGGTTCTTGCCTAATTCTTCTCTACTAGGAAGAACAGATGGGTAAAGGCATTTACCCTATTTGATTTTTAAAACTCCTACAGTTGGTGGGTGCCTGGGTGGTTCAGTTAGTTAGGTGTCTGCCTTTGGCTTGGGTCGTGATCCCAGGATCCTGGAATTGAGTCCCACATTGGGCTCCCTGCTCAGCAGGGAATCTGCTTCTCCCTCTGCTCCTCCCTGCCCTTCTCATGCTCACTCTCTCTCTCACACATGCAAAAATGAATAAATAAAATCTAAAAAAAACCCGACTCCTATAACAGGGACTAAATCCCCACTCTAAGTACTCATTTTTCTTTTTTTTTTTTTAAGCAGGTAGATATTGTTCTTTGAATTTCCCCCTTATCATCAGTTCGTGGTTGCTCAAAGAAGTCTCTCCTACCGTGCTGTTCCTGGCATGTCAACTGATAGCAGACAGTGCTCCATTTTACTCATTTTACCTTAACACAAAAACTCTTCTCATTTGGTTTCCTATTTCTGAGGCCAGGATCATGTGCAGATGTATAATGCAATGCCTCTTCCCTTTCCTGCTTATCGTTCCTAAAGTCTGGTAGCATTTCAGTTCCACTAAATTCTAGGTCAATTCTTCCTCTTCATTTCCAGTGTACCGTGTACTCATTGGGTTATCAAAATATTGCAGGTAATTATGGTTGTAATTTCAAGCACCATAATTTGCCTACTCAGAAGTTTGTAGCTAGAGATCAAAATGTACTTTGATTACCAGAGTCAGCCCGGGCAAAAGTACAAAACAGGCCAAAGTTTGTCCTTGGCAAACTCAAGGTGATGCTCCTTCTTTGGCTCCCTTTCTCTCCACCTGTTCCTCTTCATTCTCATGGGTCCTACTTTCTTCACTTGCCTTTTTAAAACCTGCTCTCAAGAAAGGAGCTGGACCAACTCACACTAAGGTACTAATGACTGCTGAAACTCTGTCTGGTCTCTCTTTAGGTAGTCGCATTTTAATAGGGATAAAGGTATCAATCATCGGCTACAGATTTCTAGGCTTCAGCAGAAATTTTTGGTAGGGAAGGCAAATTTTTCCAAGAACCTCTGGATTGACACAAGCCTAGTTCACTATTCTGTTGACATCTGACCAGGATTTTATTGATCTACCCTTGATATATCTGGTTTAATACCCACCTTGATAGTTAAATTGCTTTCCTATTTTTTCCCTTCAGGAAGCTCCTGTTTGTTTGTTTGTTTGTTTGTTTGTTTGTTTTCCACGAAAAACGTGTGTCTTTCTTCTTGGAACACCACATCATAGTTGTGGAGAAATCTCAGGTATCATGGCTGAGAGTATAGAGCCAGCTTTTAAGATATAAAGTGGAAACAAAACATTCTCATTGGGCACTGCCAATGTGAGAATCATTACAATAGCAGGGATATGTTCAAAGTCTTTTAGCCTCTTGGAACAACTTTGATCCACCCGCCATAATCAGGAATAGAACCATATTGGACATAGACCATTCATTAATTTCTTCAACCATTCTTAACATCTACTGAATGCCAGATATTGTTTTAGGCACAGCAGGGAACAAGACAAAAAGCCTATCCACACAGGGCTTACATTCTAGTAAGAGCTTACATTCTAGTAAGGGGTCACCGAGAACATACAAAATTTGTCAGGGGGTGATAAATGCTTGAGAGGGGAAAAGAGCAAGCAGATGACAGGGAGTGTTGGGAGAAGGGTGAGGAATTTGGGCATGCAGTGGTTGTTACTTCACAGAGGGTGGTCAGAAAAAGTCTGTCTTATAAGGTGACATCTGAGCAGGATGAAGCAGAACAAAGGAGTAAATCATGTGGACATCCACGAATACTCAGCACAGGTAATAGCAGGTCCATAGACCTAAATATGGAGCTATACCTGCCTTGTTCCAGAAAGAGAATGAAGAACAGCATTTCCGGAAATCAATGAATGAGGAAGACAGTAGATAGGAACCCATGGGACCAGATTATGTGGCAAGTGATCCTAAGGACTTGGCTTTCACTGACTGAAATAGGAAGCCACTGGAGAATTTTGAGCAGAGAAGTGACATGATGTAACGCGTGTGTCGATAGATCACTTTGGCTGGGGCACCTGGTTGGCGGGGCCCGCGGAGCATGTGACTGTTAATCTTCGTGTTTTGAGTTCAAGACCCAGGTTGGGTGCAGAACTTACCGAAAAGAAAAACAAAGTCACTTTGGCTGACTTGCAGAGGAAGGTGTTGGTGGGCTAGTTAGAACCAGCGATAGAACAAGCAATAACCCACGTTACAGACCTTGGGGAATCTGACCAGGGTGCAGGTAGTGAGAAGCTGTCAGATTCTGAATTCATTTTGAAGGCAGAATCTACATGACTTGCTGACGCACTGAACACAAGGTGTGGGAAGAAAGAGGAATCAAGGATGGCCACAGGTGTGTAGGTGTCAATATTCCAGAGTATACATAGTATTTTAAACTCCTTTGCGGGCTAGTGTGAAATTTATTAGAAGGAAAGAACAGTATTGCCAGCAGCCTCCTGGCAGTTTTTTAGAAAGAGCTGGGCCATCCCAATGATCTCAAACCCCTTTCTTTCTTTTTTCTTTTTAAGACTTTATTTATTTATTTGACAGAGATCACAAGTGGGCAGAGAGGCAGGAAGAGAGAGAGGAGGAAGCAGGCTCCCCTCCGAGCAGAGAGCCCGATGCGGGGCTCGATCCCAGGATCCTGGGACCATGACCCGAGCTGAAGGCAGAGGCTTTAACCCACTGAGCCACCCAGGCGCCCCTCAAATCCCTTTCATATGGGACATTTTTTTCGGTCAGGGCTCACAGGCTTGTCGCGGGATCCCCCGAACCCTGGCCTGCGCGCGGGGACCTAGGATTTATGAACTGACATGGGGGTAACTAGGCTCTGAGAAGCTGCTCAATTCTCTGAACTCACAGTGGCGTTGTACCTTTCCAATAACTACCTCGGAGAGACTCTACCCTCGACCCCCGAAGTGATGCCTCTTACCCGAGATGCAGGATCTCTCTTCCAGCCAGTGCTGAGTATGACAGCCTTAAATAATGAATAATGAATATAATAACCTTAATATCCCTAAATTTCACCCCTTATTAAATATCACAAATTTCACACAACTTTATCTGTGCCCGCAGGAGGCCGACTTCAGCATCTGACCGAGTCTTATTCTCAGGAAAGGCTCCTGCACGACCAGACAAGCCTCACGACCGCCTCTGGAACCGTTTTATCACTTCACTGTCACTTATGCGGAAAGGCCCCAGCTGCCCCTTTGGTCACCCTCTGACCACCCCATCTGAGGCCCCGGCCGAAACCCCAGGTAAACAGTGCTCTGGCCGCACCACCACCTCCGTCCCACAGCCGGGCGGAAACGCGCCTGCGCCGTATCACGTGACGGTAGCGTAACCTTCCAGGGAGCGGGGGCGTCTAGTCACGTGACGCAGCCAGGCCAATGCCTGGCGTCCGCACTCTGGGCTCCTGGTTGCTAGGCGACCCCCGCCCAGCTCCCGCGACCTGGATTTAGCACGGAGGTAACGTCGGACGCCGCAGGCGGGTCCGGACTTTTGGAAGTGCTGCAGGCTGCGGGGGCGTTTCGCGGCTTCCGCCTTCTGTGTGGCGGAAGGCCGGCTGGCGGTGTCCAGTCCCGTGCGCCCTTCGGGGCTCCAGCCCGGGTATCCCGGCGTCCGCGGTCCTCTGGGCCCGAGCGGGCGGCCGAGGGGCCGCAGGGCCGCGCGGGCTAAGCCCGGTCCACTCGCAGGCTCTCCGCCTCGGCCTGCTCCGCTCCGCAGAACCGGCTCAGCCTCCAGCTGGGGCGGAGGTGTGCTTGAGGCAATGGCGTTGGGAGAAACTGGTGCCTGGTGAAGTCCCAGGCGTGGGTGGCCTCTGTCAGGGCTTAGGCTTGTCCTGGACCAGAGAAAGGAAATGGGCGGTGGACTCTCTGCACTGCTAATGCGTCTTGACCGAAAAGATGGTGCCTTGAATAGTGGTAGACCGGAGGGTAACAGATTTCCATTAAAAAGAAAAAAAAAAAATCGCAAAAGAGCCAAATACTTACTTAAGAAAACTTTGTGGGTTCAAAAAAAAAAATTAAAAAAAAAAAAAAGTTTGTGGGGCCCCTGACTAGCTCGGTCGGGGGGGAGCAAGCAACTCTTGATCTCGGGTGGGTCCTGACTTCCAGCCCCACACTGGGTGTAGAAATAACTTTTTATAAAAAGAAACGTTTATACATTTGCCTTTCTTTTAAAAGGCTTTGTCTTGGGACGCCTGGGTGGCTCAGTTGGTTGGACGACTGCCTTCGGCTCAGGTCATGATCCCGGAATCCTGGGATCGAGTCCCGCATCCGGCTCCCAGCTCCATGGGGAGTCTGCTTCTCCTTCTGACCTTCTCCTTGCTCATGCTCTCTCTCACTGTCTCTCTCTCAAATAAATAAAATCTTAAAAAAAAAAAAAGGCTTTGTCTTTGAGATTTCTAATAACAGTGGCAGTCAAGCTGTTCAGCATTTTCAGTCCAGAGATACTTGTGGTGGGCTTGGAAATTGTATGTGGCTCGGTTCTAAAAGTTTAAGTGTAATCTTTTCTGTATTTCCCATGACGCTACTCAATATTTTAAAGATAGAGAATACAGTTATAATAATCGTTTTAATGTCTTTGCTAATTCTCCCATCTGTGTCACTTCCGGGTCCATTTGTACTGGTTGGTTTGTGTCCTGGGTCCCATTTACCTGTCTCTCTACTTGCCTGGTAATTTTATTTTATTTTTTTAAAGGAAGAGTATTTTATTTGTTTATTTATTTACTTAGATTTTATTTATTTATTTGACAGAGATCACAAGCAGGCAGAGAGGCAGGATCCCAACTGAGCAAAGAGCCCGAGCCGAAGGCAGAATTGCCTGGTAATTTTATGATGGGATGCCAGATATTGTGACTTTTACCTCGTTTTAGTGCTGGATATTTTTGTGCTTCTGGAACTTGGTTCTGGGGTGCAATAAGTTACTTGGAAATAGTTTGGTTCTTTGGGGTCTTGCTTTTAAGATTTGTTAGGGCCACAGCCGTGCCAGCTGTAGGGCTCATTATTCCCCCTGAGGCAAGACCTTTATGAACGTTCTTCCCAATGCCCCATAAATTATGAGCTTTTCTAATCTGGCTAGTGGGACTAGGCACCATGCCCAGCCTGGCGGGTGCATGAAGCACCTTTCCCTCTAATCCTTTTAAGTGGTTCTTTTTCCCCGGGCTCAAGTAGTTTTCTTACTTGAATGCCTTATCCAGGACTTGGTAAATAGCAGAATAGGGCCCTCTACAGGTCTCTGGGGTTCTCTCTCTCCCTGTGTGTGTTCTCTCTGATACTCTGTCCTGTAAACTCTAGCCACCTTGGTCACTCTGGACTCTGTCTTCACAACTCAAGGACTCCACTGAGCTCTGCCTCAGCTTTCCTTCCTTGCACTGTAGCCTGTAAGCTCAAGGTAGTAAACCACGGCAAGTATTAGGGCTCACCCTGTTTATTGTCCTTTATTGGGGATTATTATCCATTGTGGCTTTATGTCCAGTGTATTGAAAGCCATTGTTTCATATTTTTTGTCCTTTTTTGGCTGTTTTAGGTGGGAAAGGAAATCTGGTTGCTGTTTCTTTATCATGACTTCTGGAAGTTGAAGTCCAAATATCACACCCATCTGGAAAACGTTTGTGTCTCAAAACATTTGAATCTTGGGGTGCCTGGGTGGCTCAGTGGGTTAAGCTTCTGTCTTCGGCTCAGGTCATGATCTCAGGGCCCTGGGGTCAAGCCCCGAGTCGGGCTCTCTGCTCAGTGGGAGCCTGCTTCCCACCCCCTCCTCTGCCTGCCTCTCTGCCTACTTGTGATCTTCGTCTGTCAAATAAATAAATAAAATCTTTAAAACAAAACAAAAAAACTATTGAATCTTGAAACTCTTAGGTTGCATACTGTTGGGCTCACAATCAATTTATTCCAGAAGAAGACCGATATTATCTATCTTCCTATCCCTACAGACTTAACCAATAGCCTCTACGTGGCTGACACTCAGTGGAAGCTGGAGTGCTTGAATAAACTATTTTGAGCAAACAGCTGTCGGTCAGCTTATGGTGTTTTCTTCCAACATTTGTTGATGGGCTTTTGCAATTTTCTTCTTGCCTGCCAGCAGCAAGTGAAAGCTAGGCAGAATGGAAATTTCTGGGACTTATTATTCATGACTGTAATTATCCACAAAAATGCACCTTTTAAAAAAGTTTATTTGCAGGCATGAGGAAACTTTAGGTATGAGGAATGTGTTCTAAAACTGGGTTGTGGTGATGGTTTCACAAGCTGACAAAAAGTCATTGGATTGTACACTTAAAAATAGGTGAATTTTATGGTAAATAAATTACACCTAAACAAAGCAGTTTTTTAAAAACATTATTTTATTTTATTTTTTTAAGGATTATTTTAGAGAGAGAGAGTGTGTGAGCATGCACGTTTGCAAGCAGGGGGAGGGGCAGAAGGAGAGGGAAAAGGAGAGAAGCAGACTTCCCCTGAGGGCAGAGCCAGACTCAGGGCTCAATCTCATGACCCTGAGATTATGACCTGAGCCGAAATCAAGAGTCATGTGCTAAACTCACTGAGCCACCCAGGTACCCCTAAATCAGTTTTTAAAAAAGCTTATCTTGAAGATTTCCAAGGCATTTTTTAAATAAACATATAAGGGGCACCTGGGTGGCTCAGTGGGTTAAGCCTCTGCCTTCAGCTCGGGTCATGATCTCAGTGTTCTGGGATCAAGCCCCGCATCGGGCTCTCTGCTCAGCGGGGAGCCTGCTTCCTCCTCTCTCTCTGCCTGCCTCTCTGCCTACTTGTGATCTCTCTCTGTCAAATAAATTAAAAAAATAAAAAATAAACCCCTTAAATAAACATATAATGTATTATTAGCCCCAGGGGTACAGGTCTGTGAATCGCCAGGTTTACACACTTCACAGCACTCACCATAGCACATAACCTCCCCCAATGTCCATAACCCCACCACCCTCTCCCTCCCCCCTCCCCAACAACCCTCTGTTTTGTGAGATTAAGAGTCTGTTATGGTTTGTCTATTTCCAAGGCATTTTAAGGTGAAAAAGAAAGTTGCCAACCACTTTATATAAGCTAAACCGAGTTTTGATTTTTTTCAAAAGCCTTCTATGCATTGAAATACAACCTTGATTAGGTGGGGGTATACAACAATGGACTGTCACTTTGTACAATACACATGTATCACTTTTGCAATCAGAAAAAGACTAAAGATTTTAAAAGGAAGATCAAAATTTAAAAGAGAAAATCAAGTCGAGGGTGACACCAGGAGAAAAAAGGTCGATTTGACCCATTCACAAGGCAGTGAACAGGATATTCGATTAGAAATCAGAAGTTCTGAATTCTGTTCTCGTTCTGGTCTTTGAACTCTGAGCTAAGACAAATTATATAGCTGTTGGCTATTGTTCCGGAGACCAAGTTCGAGTAATGAAGTGAGTATTTGAAGTGTGGATCCTAAGTGTCAAGAGTGGAACTCTGAAACAATTTTGATAGCAGCTATAGGAAGGATGTCAAAAATTCTCTTAACTGTCCAGTAAATGATGAGACTCACTCCCTTCCTACCACTCTGACTGAAACCTTTAACAGGTAAGACCATCTCTCATCCTGGATCCTGGGGAGGAAGTGGCCTTGCAAGATACATTGACATTACTATCTTAACACTCCGGTTTCCTTATCAAGTATTAATGTTTTATTTATAGGATAGTTGAAAAGACAAATGAAGTAAAATACATCAAGTGTTGAATATAGAAAGAAACTAGGATGGAAGAGTAAGTCATAATGAAACAGAACAAGTACTTTATCATCCCATTGACTTTATGATACTGCAGGAAACATTGTATCATACCTGCTTTATTGTATGAGAACTTTCTCTGTACTTCAAGCATTGGTCCTTATCCTCCAAGCATGTATAACGATGTTTTCTTGGTTTGGATTGCCCAGGATGAGTTGGCGTACAGATGGCTTTGTCTAAACAGCATTTCCCCACGTGTCCCTGAGCTTTGTGTCAGTCTGGAACCTTGGTTTTTAGCTATAGTTGCTTTGGTCCTCAATTACTGAGTATTCAGTTTCACTTGTAACGAGTCAGATCTATTACCCAGAGTATATAGTTTACAGTTAATAATCGGCCCCTGCATTTATCTAATGCCATTCCCACCAAGGACCGGATTGACCATGTGCTTTTAGCTATGCGTCATCACCAGAAGTCAGGAGAGGTTAGCTCCTCCAGCCTCCGCTCTGCAGGCGAAGGAGAGCTACTCAGAAGCAGCTGACTTCCTGAGGGAGGCAAAGAGGACTGCCATCTAAAAGAAACTCAGGGGAAAACTGGCTCGGGATTGAAGAAATCTCAACATTTTCTTTAAGAAAGAATTAAATGGTGCAAAGATCACATGAAGCTAGCTTACTGTGTAATAAAATTGTGGGCTTGGACGCCTGGGTGGCTCAGTTGGTTGAGCGTCCAACTCTTGATTTCAGTTCAGGTCATGGTCTTGGGATTATGAGATCGAGCCCCAAGACCAGCTGTGTGCTCACCGCAGAGTCGGCTGGAGGTTCTCTCTCCCTCTGCGTCTGCCCCTCCCATACACTTGTGCTCTCTCTAAATAAATAAAATCGTTTTTAAAAAATTGTGGTCTGATTGAAATCAGGGCAACTAAATGACTCTGCCTGTCGCCGGATGGAAGAGTGGAGTGCTCTGTCCATTTCCTGAAGTTCCTCTTCCTTATGAGACCATCAGGCAGAAGTTTTCTGTGCCCTCTCCTGGCTTGACTTGGAAACTGCATGAAGGTGATCTTTAAACTTCATCGGGTGGGTCTTTCCTTACATAAATTCATGCTCTCCCCTCCCTTTCTCTTGCCCCAAGAGGCTTATTCGGACCAGGGAGAGGCCCAGCCGGCCACTTATTTGGCATCCGGATAAAAGTGGTCCGATCAATCAGGCTCCAGATGTCCGTCCAACAGGCGAATAGACCATCAAACAACAATCTCATGTTCAAATAGTACATATTATTTTTGAGGTTCAAAAATGATGCCATGGGGCGCCTGGGTGGCTCAGTCGGTTAAGCGTCTGCCTTTGGCTTGGGTTATGATCCCAGGGTCCTGAGGTCTTGTCCTGCATCAGGTTCCCTGCTAGGTGGGGAGCCTGCTTCTCCCTCTTCCTCTACCTGCTGCTCCCCCTGCTTGTACTCTCTCTCTCTGTCAAATAAATAAATAAACAATTTCAAAAGAAAATGATGCCATTAATGGAAGTAACTCCATGTGAGTGTGTGAAGTATTCTCAGAACCATTGTTGAGTGTGTAACTTTGTAGGTAAAATAAAGAGTGGGGAGTCTGACAAACTTGGGAGAAAGTATTCTGAACCTGCTAAAAAATATCTATTTTTCTTTAAGGCCAGGGGACAAGGAAATGTAACAGTGTAACTGTGTGACAGTGAGTAGAGTGTCCCCGAAAGCCCCCGGCCAGGTGTCTCGGGGAGGCTGGAGTTGAGGCAGGATCATTTCTAAGCGTCTGCAAGCACAGACCAGTTTGTTGACTCCTTCTGTGGAACCCTTATACCGTTCTTTAGGCCAAAGGGAATCCATGCAGACAGCCGAAACGTACACAATGTCTTCCCATGTTCTCTGGCTGTCGCAGTTTTTGGCTGAAACAGCAATCAGCCTAGAGCTGCCCTCTACAGCTTCCAGAAGATCCACTCACTCACCCACCAAACATTTATCCTGTTACTCGTTTTCTGAGGCACGGCGATTAGAGGTTGGCCAAAAGGACGAAGCACATGTTGGAACTTAGAGTTTACTAGAATGGTGTTTTGGAATCTTCTTCCTGTCAGGGCACACACAGAAAAATTGTACAATTTGTATGTCGCATTGAGGTAAATGTTGATGGTGGGGAGTGGATTTAGGGATCTGTATTGGATTTGGTAAAAAAAAAAAAAAAAATATATATATATATATATATATATATATATATATATACTTTTTATATATTATGTAATTATGATTTGGAAAATAAAATGAAAGTATTAGCATTAAATATTGAACTTACATAAAATTTCCAAAAAAAAAATTTTAGCTTTCTCTGTGAATGTGAGTTTTTATATCAGGTTTTATGTTTGAATTGGCTAGATGCAATAACTACCAAGACTTTTCAAGAAGGATCCCTTCAGGGGCACCTGGGTGGCTCAGCGGGTTAAAGCCTCTGCCTTCAGCTCAGGTCATGATCCCAGGGTCCTGGGATCGAGCCCCGCATCTGGCTCTTTGCTCCGCAGGGGGTCTGCTTCCTCCTCTCTCTCTGCCTGCCTCTCTGCCTACTTGTGATCTCTGTTTGTCAAATAAATAAATAAACTCTTTAAAAAAAAAAAAAGAAGAGGGGCGCCTGGGTGGCTCAGTGGGTTAAAGCCTCTGCCTTCGGCTCAGGTCATGATCCCAGGGTCCTGGGATCGAGCCCCACATCAGGCTCTCTGCTCGGCAGGGAGCCTGCTTCCTCCTCTCTCTGCCTGCCTCTCCACCTACTTGTGATCTCTGCCTGTCAAAGAAATTTAAAAAAAAAAATTAAAAAAAAAAAAAAAAAGAAGAAGGATCCCTTCAAGGGGCCCCTGCAGTGCTCAGTCAGTAAAACATCCAACTCTTGATTTCTGCTTGGGTCATGATCTTGGGGTCATGAGATTGAGCCCTGTGCTGGCCTGGCGCTGGCGGGGAGTCTCCTTGAGAGTCTCTCGGTCTCCTTCTGCCCCTCCCCTCACTCGTGTGCTCTCTCTCTCTAAAAATAAATAAATCTTTATTTTTTTATTTTTAAAGATTTTATTTATTTATTTGAGTGAGTGAGAGCACGAGCTGGGGGACAGAGGGAGAGGGAGAAGCAGACTCCCCACTGAGTAGGGAGCTTGACACAGGGCTCGATCCCAGGACCCTGGGATCATAACCTGAGCCGCAGGCAGACACTTAACTGACTGAGCCACACAGCCGCCCCAATAAATAAATCTTAAAAAAAAAAAAAAAAGGATCTCTTCAAGTTCTTGATAGCCATGAACAATTGGAAACTCAAGTAAGTAATAAAAATTTAAAATTTTAATATTAAACGTTTACAAAATTTAGATTTATAGAAGCATCTTATTTTTCTTTCATTAACAGTTGTACGATTGAAATTTCTCGCAATAACAACCAGTTTTTAATCCAATCAAATGCTTTCCAGGCAAGCATTTCAAACGAATGACAGCTCTGATTTAAAGCACATTCCTTCAGAACAAATACTTAAAATATCCACCTGGTATGAGCTGGCATGTGTTATTTGTGGCTAGCTGGCCTCTGTTCTGATTGGTCGATGCCTGTGCCATCTCAGAGGTTAAATATTTTTAATACCACCCTGCCATCAGCATTGTTCAAGCAGTCACTCCGAAGTTAGCTTGGACCCTGTTTGGACAATAGCCAAAACTGGACAGAGATCTGATGTTAAGTAAAGATGGATCTGGGTCAGCTGTCTGGGGCTGCTCTGGCCCAAACCTCCCAGCATTGCTGCTCGTCCTCCTTGGGTCCCTAACACCCAACTCCTCTAGCGGGGCCATGAACCCTCCTCTGCAACGGACAGCAGTGCACTCTGCAGCTGGCCTCGGAAGTCAATGCCCAGGTAATGCCCGGCAAGCTGCAAATGCTGCTGATCCTGCTGCCTCCTTGCGGGGGTCACAGAGCAGGACATCAGACTCCGAGGAGCTCTGCGTGGCCTGTGTGTACCCAGAGGTGACTGGCCTTGCTGGTGGCCACAAGGACCATGGGATCTTTATGTTATGTACACCTCCTTCCTACCTGCCCATAACCCCTACAAACATTAGTGCCCTATGACCACTAGTTAGGAAACTCAGCAGTAGAAAAAAATAAAACATACAATGACGACACGACCTGGTATTTACCAACTGTTGGTTTCACAGAGCTCTTCACGGTGGACCTCGTTCAATCCTGATCAGAACAATCAGAAAGGTTTATCATTCCATTTGGCAGAATAGGAAATGGGTTCAGAAGGGTGAATTGCTCAGGTTGACATGCTAAGTTCATGCTTCCCTGACCCGATACCTCGGGGATGTACACATGGGTGTGCCAGTTTCAATAATGTCAGTTATTGGAGTGACAGCTTCACTTAAAAATTTGGGGGAAGCAGGGACACCTGGGTGCCTCAGTGGGTTAAAAAGCCTCTGCCTTCGGCTCAGGTCATGATCCCAGGGTCTTGGGATTGAGGCCTGCATGGGGCGGTGTGGGGGGGTCGTCAATGCTCAGCAGGGAGCCTGCTTCCCCCCACCCCGCCTGCCTCTCTGCCTACTTGTGATCTCTGTCTGTCAAATAAATAAATAAATAAAAATTGTAAAAAAAAATTGGAGAAGGGAGCAAACTGGTAAACAAGATCAAATGTTTTTATACTAATATAAATGTGTGTTATGAAACAGAATGAAATGTCACAAATTTGCAAGTCAGGCATGAAACATCAAAGAGACATTGTGCTGGGTGGGGAGCCACTTTGAGCTGTTGCCCCAAACCCACAGCGGTTTTCTCCTGTTATACGTCATTGAGATACACGGAGGGTGGAGCTAGGATTTAACTTTTTTTCTGATCCCAATTCCTCTACTTGTTCCCCAATGAAAACAGTGAGAATTTTAAGTTTTAAGAGTTCCAGAGAGAGCAGTTGGAACCTGGGCTTCAGCAGAACATGGGGAAGGTGGAGGTGGGGGTCATGGGAGAGAGAACATTCCAGGCAAGGAGATGGTGTGAGCAAAGGACTGGAGGCAAGAAAGTGAGGGCTGTGTAAGGTGAACGATGGCTCAAGGGACAATCACATGCAAAGGTATGATGGGAAGCAGGATTAGAAACGTGGATTGGCTTCAGGAAGCATTATCGGTCTGATGGGAGAGTGGAGACACCAGGTGGAAAGCTAGAGGTGGGAGGCTGGGACCATAGCAACAGTAGAGAGAGCGAGTGGGGGGCTTGCCTGCAGGAAACCACGGGGACTCACTAAAGGATGGCACAGATAGCAGGATCAACAGGAGGTGGAACTTCGCCTGCTGAGCCACAGGCCACCTGAGCTGCTGTCAGAGCATCTGGGTGGGGAGTTAGAAAATGGGCACCTGGGGGGGGGGTGCCTGGGTGGCTCAGTCGTTAAGTGGCTGCCTTCAGCTCAGGTCGTGATCCCAGGGTCCTGGGATTGAGCCCTGCATTGGGCTCCCTGCTCAGTGGGAAGCTTGCTTCTCCCTCTCCCTCTGCCTGCACTTGTGTTCCCTCTCTCGCTGTCTGTCTCTCTGTCAAATAAATAAATAAATAAAATCTTAAAAAACAAAACAAAACAAAAAAAGGACAAAAAGAAGGCAACTGGAGCCTGTGGCTGAGATTTGGTCTGTGAATTACCTGCGTCCGGGTCAAAAATGTCACCTTGATATTGAAAGAGACCGCCCTCAGAGACGGAGCCATTCGGAGAGCAGGAGGGCACACCTGATGGGAGGTTTAAAGGAAGGACGAGTTCAGCAGTAGCGAAAGATGGGACCGGGTTGGTGTTGTTATCACACAGTCCGGCATGCAGAAGGCACTCAAATATTTGTGAGAAGAATGAAAGAATAAACCAGGGGCGAGAAAATGATACATCCAGGACAAACCAGATGAAAGAAATGGTGATAGAATCTGCCCCTAGGGCTGTTAAGGGATTGTTGCTTCTTTTTTTCCTGGAAAATACTTTTCAGGCTCTTTCAACACTGGCTCTTAGAAGACTTTGCCCCCAGCCTGCAGAGTGGAGGCCGTAGGTGGTGCGGGGTTTAAGGTATGACTTGGGTATGAAGTTTGCAATTTAAAGCCAACGCAGGCCTTTTCCATTCCATCTCAGCTTCCAGAGATTGAAAATGTGTAGTTCCACCGCCTGGCTCACGTGACTTCATTACAAATCGCTTTTTCCTTTCGCTGGTGGTTTCTCCCCCTTTCCCCTTAGAAATAAAGAGGATTGCAGATTAGGGACTTCCCGGTAGTGTGACCTTCACTGGGGGAGAGGGGGGCTGTGTGTGTGTCTCTAAATCCAAGAAGATTATTTAGAAAGACTCCACTTCCTAAGAATCTTACCCAACATTTCTTAATAAATTATTTAAAAAAATGCATTTCCAGGGGTGCCTGGTGGCTCAGTCCCTTAAGTCTCCTACTCTTGATTTCAGCTCAGGTCCTGTTACGTTCTCAGGGTCGTGAGATGGATCCCCGCTATGGGTTCCGGGCTCAATGGAGAGCCCGCTTCTCTCTCCTTCTGTCCCTCCTCCTTCGTTGGCGCCCTCGCTCTTTCTAAAATAAATAAATCTTTTAAAAAGTGCATCGCCTATTTCTCTTCTTTAGAAAAAAGTTGTTTTTTTTTTTTCCTTTAAATCTTTTCACTTTTAAAAACATTACTCTGATAGGGAGAAGCAGGGACCAAGGGCCAGTTTTGGGGTGGGGGGCACAGACACCGGGGCGGTGCCGTGGCCGGGAGTGGGGAGGCCCCGGCCTGGCTTTGTTTACCGAGGGAGCCAGAGGCCAGAGTCCAGAGAGGGGGCGGGGAGAGAGCGGCCCCTCGCCCGCCCAGTTCCCCAGGCCGCCCGCTCATTGAGCGCGCGCTGCTCCGCGCCGGCACAGCCCGCGGGCCTGGCGCTGTGCGGACGGGGCAGGCGGTATGCTTCGGTGGATTGCGTCCCGGGGCGCCCGGGGTCTGGGGGTCGGCGGGGGCGCGCATCCTGCCGTGGGGCTCTGCCACCCGGGCCGCAGCTCCAGCAGCCGGTCTTCCGATGCGCCCCGAAACCAGCCCCCCAGCTCCGAGTTCGTGGCCCGGACGGTGGGCGTCTGCTCCATGATGCGGCTGCCGGTGCAGGCCTCTCCCGAGGGGCTGGACGCCGCCTTCGTCGGGGTGCCGCTGGACATTGGGACCTCCAACCGGCCCGGGGCGAGGTGAGGTCCGAAGGATTAGGGGACAGGTGGCTGGACCGCCTGATGGCCACTGGGCGCGCAAGACAAAGGGACGGGCGCCTCCTCTCACCCAGGGTGGGGTTGGAAGCTGGTGCTCGCTCCGGGAAGCTCCCAATCCTTGTTGGAAAGACCGTTGATTTCCCTCCTCCCGCATCGAGCAATGGTGAGGGCTGGTCACGGGTGTCTTCTGTTGGTGACCGGAGCCTTCTCCACACACTGATTCCTGAACCTTGCTGGGTGGCTGTGGGGCTGGGGGTTGGGGTGGGGGGGAGGCAGGGGACATTATTTCTGAGAAGAAGGGAAACTGAATGCCCCTTCCCCAAACCTCTAGATGTCACCTGATCAAGAATTGCTCAAATACAAGGATTTAAAAAAAAATACATTTTACTATGAAAAATTTTTTCCATTTTATTATTTTAAAAGATTTTATTTATTTGACAGAGATCACAAGTAAGCAGAGAGACAGGCAGAGAGAGAGGGGGGAAGCAGGCTCTCTCCTGAGCAGGTAGCTGGATGCGGAGCTCGATCCCAGGACCCTGAGATCATGACCTGAGCTGAAGGCAGAGGCTTAACCCACTGAGCCACCCAGGCGCCCCTCATTTTATTATTTTTAATTTCTATACACAGTGTGTGGCTGGAATTTGAAACCCCGAGATCAAGAGTCCCACCCTCTACCTCCATCAATTGAGCCAGCCAGGAACCCCAAGGCATTTTTTCTAAGATGGAGGCAGTGAAAGTAAAATCTGTTTTCCTAGTGAGTGAGCATCAGCTAATTTCTGCTCAGCTCGCCCCCTTACCGCGAACATGGATGCCGCCATTTATTAAATGTCTCCTAAATGCAAGGCCCTTTGCAGAGATGACCTTGCTCCATTCCTCCAACAACACAGTACATGATTTTACAGATTAGGAAATTGAGGCTCATGGAGATTAAGAAATTATCTAATGTCATTTAGTAAATTGTTGATGGGTGGGTCCCTAAATTCGTGCCTTTGATGTCTTCAAGTATGCAGCCTGGGGGGCACCTGAGTGGCTCAGTCCTTAAGCATCTACCTTAGGCTCAGGTCATGATCCCAGGGTCCTAAGATTGAGTCCCGCATTGGGCTCCCTGCTCAGCGGGAAGCCCGCTTTTCTCTCTCCCACTCCCTCTGCTTGTGTTCGCTCTCTTGGTGCTTCTCTCTGTCAAATAAATAAAATCTTAAAAAAAAAAAAGAGTATATAGCCTGGATCAGTGGTTCTCAACCAGGGGACATTTGGTAGTGTCTGGAGGCCTTTTTGGTTATCCCACTTGCTACTGGCATCTAGTGGGTTAGAGATCAGGGGAGACATCCTACAAGGATTGGTTGCCCCCCCCCCCCACACCAAAGACTCATGCAGCCCCAAATGTCAGCAGTGTAGAGGTTAAGAAATCCTGGCGGAGGCAGGACCTCTGACCTTTCTGGGGTGGTTCACAGGATGATTTTTCCTTCTCCAGATTTGGACCCCGGCGGATCCGGGAAGAATCGGTGATGCTTCGGACAGTCAACCCTAGCACGGGGGCCCTCCCCTTCCAGTCCCTCATGGTTGCAGACCTAGGCGATGTGAACGTCAATCTTTACAACCTTCAGGATAGCTGCCGTTTAATTCAAGAGGCCTATCAGAAAATTGTAACAGCTGGCTGTATTCCCCTGACCTTGGGTAATGGCATCTGTGGGGACAAGTGCAGCTCTCTGGGCTGGGAGTTCATTTATCTCAGGCTTGGGTGTAGCTGCTCCTTCAGGGGAAGCCACTGTGAATATGGAGACAGCTGGAAAGAGAATGTTTTTTTGTTTTTAAATTTTTTTTTTAAAAGATTTTACTTATTTATTTATTTGACAGAGAGAGATCACAAGCAGGCAGAGAGGCAGGCGGGCAGGGGGGGGAAGCAGGCTCCCTGCTGAGCAGAGAGCCCGATGCGGGGCTCCATCCCAGGACCCTGGGATCATGACCTGAGCCGAAGGCAGAGGCCTTAACCCACTGAGCCACTCAGGCGCCCCTTAAAAATGTAACATGGAGGGGCACCTGGGTGGCTCAGTCAGTTGGGCGTCCAACTCTCAGTTTCCGTTCAAGTCATGATCTCAGGGTCCTGGGACTGAGCCCCATGTCTGGCTCTGGGCTCAGTGCAAAGTCTGCTTGTCCCTCTTCCTCTGCTCCTTCCCTTCTCCATCTGTGCTCTCTCTCAAATAAATAAATAAATCTAAAAAAAAATTTCTCATCCTAGATTTTTTTTGGCCTTGACCTTGATTTATAAAAATCAAAATAGTTACATCAAAAAATTACATCAAAATAGCATTTATCTTAATGACTCAGTTTTTTGGTGTCCCTTAAATTTTGCATCCCAGCAAGTTCCTCTCCCCACCTCAGCTTTGTCCTACCCATGATTCCAGGCCTCGGGAAGGCTCACAACAGAACCTCACTCAGCTGTGGCTTTTTTAACCATTTCAAGGACATGCTTTTCTTTTTCCTTTCTTTTTCTTTCTTCCTTTCTTTCTCTCTCTCTCTCTTTCCTTCTTTCTTTGAAAGAGAGAGGAGAGCACAATAGAGTGTGCACGCCCCTGTGCAGGGGTAGGGGTGGAAGGGGCAGAGGGGAACAAGAGAGATTCTTCGGTGGGCTCTACACTGAGCACAGACCCCACTCAGGGCTGATCTCACAGCCCTGAGATCGCAACCTGAGCTGAAATCAAGAGCAGGCGCCGACCCAATGGAGCCACCCCAGGCCCCTCTCAGGGACATACTTTTTTTTTTTTTTAAGATTTTATTTATTTATTTGACAGAGACAGAGAGAGAGACAGTGAGAGAGGGACCACAAGCAGGGGGAGTGGGAGAGGAAGAAACAGGCATCCCGCTGAGCAGGCAACCTGATGTGGGGCTCGATCCCAGGACCCTGGGATCTCGACCTGAGCTGAAGGCAGCTGCTTAACGACTGAGCCACCCTGGTGCCCCTCAGGGACATACTTTTAATGACTTTATTTGAGAGAATGCTGCTAGGGGGTATTTCTTTCTCATCAGGGTCTCTGTCAGCCTATAGAGCATCTTTCCCTCTGCTCCCACTTACATTTCTTTCTCCTCCAGTTCACAAGTAGTTAAATGACACAGGCCTTTTTCTAAATCTCCAAATGTATTTTTGCCCAACGAGAGGGCTGAGCCTGCAGAACCTGGTGGTGTGGAGTGCGGTTTCTGGATGGCTCGGTTTGAAAATCTCAGCTCACCTCTCATGGGCTATTTATGCTTCATTTCCTCACTTGTGAAACGGGAATATAACATTACCAGCATCTCCTCGTTGTTTAGCACGAGGGGCGTATAGTGAAAGTGCCTACAACGTGTCTGGCATCGTGACTGGCGTATTTTAAGCTTCAATAAATGTTAGCTATTGTTATTAGTAGTGGTCCACGGTGATGCTTTTCTAGGCCTGAGCTGTCCTGTACAGCAGCCACTAGCCACAGATGGTTATTCAAGTTACAGGTGATTATAATGAGATAAAATAGGAAATGTGGATCCTTCTGGCATGAGCTGTATTCCAGTAGGCCCTTGTGGTTAGTGACCGTCATGTCCAGTGTCCAGTGCAGACGGAGAACATGCCCATCGCTGCAGGGTTCTATTGGACAGACCTGTTCCAGACATCGTACCTGTATGCTTTCATCTGTTTCCTCTTTTATTCTATTTATTTATTTAAAAGATTTTTATTTATTTGCCAGAGACACAGCGAGACAGGGAACACATGCAGGGGGAGTGGGAGAGGGAGAAGCAGGCTTCCCGCCAAGCAGGGAGCCCAATACGGGGCTCGATCCCAGGACCCTGGGATCACGACCTGAGCCGAAGGCAGATGCTTAACAACTGAACCGCCCAGGTGCCCCTTATTTTATTTTTTTAATTAATTAATTAATTTAATTTTAAAGATTTTGTTTATTTATTTGACACACACAGAGAGAGAGCACAAGTAAGCAGAGCGGCAGGCAGAGGGAGAGGGAGAAGCAGGCTCCCTCCTGAAAAGGGAGCCCGGCATGGGGCTCGATCCCAGGACCCTGGGATCATGAATGGAGCAGAAGGCAGTCGTCTAAAGGACTGAGCCACCCAGGCTCTCCGTTTCCTCTTTTAAAGGACTATGTAATCCCAAACATCCAGTGGCCATCTTCCCACAGCTGAATAAGATCTCACGTTAGCTGAGGTTACAGCTCTTTGGTCTAATCAAAAGAGTGGCACAACTGGGCAAACGGAAGACTGCTGTCAGTAATACATGGTCCTCTCCTCTTACCCACGTTCCAGATGTTTTCTTCTTCCTCTTTGCAGGTGGAGATCACACAATCACATATCCGATTCTGCAAGCGATGGCAAAAAAGTAAGTCCTGAGCGTCTGGGTGCGCACAAAGGTTTCGAGATTCAGGAGCTGGGGAATGAGTGTTTTGCTGCTAGATGGTATCACGTGACCTCTGCTGGCTCAGGTTATTTGGGGTGATGGGAAATTCCCGACTGAGTTGCTTCTGTGGATCAAAATGAAGGTCGAGCTCCCCGTGTCTCTGTCAGTCACCGGCTGGGAGCCAAGACAATTTATTATTAACACTTGTGGCTACCCTTGCTCGCCCTAGATCTGCTCTGGTGCGCGTGCTCAGCGTGTGTCTCTGTCTTTGGAAGATGGGCCCCTCGTGAAATACACAAACCCTGTTAACTTCACTTTCTGTTTGGCTTCAAGGCCCAATACACAGGGGTATTGCTTTTTGAGGAGAGGCCCTGAGAGGGCCCCTTCCCCAGAGAATGAGAAAATGGATTTTCCGGTCCTGCAGGTCTACCAGGGATGAACTAACTTGGGTTAATTAGTTTGAAAAAGAGGCAGAAGGGCCAAAGCGGCGCAGCTCCAGAATTCATACACGGGAAGGATATGTGGGTAACATCTTCGTTGGTCGTGGGCGGGTGCAAGTCTTTTCTGGAAGCTCTGCTTGCCTGGCATTGATTCAGGTTGTATGTTGCTTTCCGGTGGCTGGCGGGGCTGTTGGAGATGATGGAGAGAGGGTTGGGTTGAAGCTGCTTCTTGGTGCCAAGGTTGGAGAAAGGGTGGCTCTGATGAGCTCTGCCAAGCTCACCTGAGCCTCCATCCTTCATTCTTATCCGTCTGGGCCTCTCCGGCTCTAAGTGAAGAATATTCTGGGTGATAGGTAGGTAGTTGGTTGCAGCTAAAGCAGTGTATGTGTCTGTCTTCTGCCGGACTTCTCTGAGCTGATTATTCTGAGCCGCTAAGTGATTTAAAGACAGGAACCAGCTGCAAGGCTGGTCATTGATGCCAGGTCGCCTGTGGCTATGAAAGGTCAAGTGTGGAAGTGTGGGGAGCCTGGAGGGGGGCGGTGCTCTGGCCCCAGAGGGAGGCCTGGCCTCTGAGCTGCCTGTTGTCATCAGGCATGGCCCCGTGGGGCTGCTGCATGTGGACGCTCACATGGACACGGCTGACACGGCCCTTGGAGAGAAGCTCTATCACGGGTCGCCCTTCCGCCGCTGCGTGGACGAGGGTCTCCTGGACTGTAAGCGCGTGGTGCAGATCGGCATCCGGGGCTCCGCCATGACCTTGGATCCTTACAGATACAGCCGGAGCCAGGTGACAAACCAAATGCCCCTTCCTTTGCCCCCAGCCTGCAGAGCGCATTGCTCTGTGGTGCCCATTTGGTGGTGGCTCTGGATTGCACAGGGGTTTTAATAACTCAGTTCAGAAAAACAGGAAGGAAGGCCGAGTTTGCACCAAGAGGGGCACGTGGAACAGAGAGGAGAGAGGATGTGAGTGCATGAGGCACAGGGGGCCTCTCATCGCCGGGGTGGGGAGAGGAGCAGAAACACACCAACCTCGGCGCTGTGGCTGGCTTCAGAGAGAGCGGAGGAGGTCCGAACCCAAGGCCAGGAGCCATCTTTCTAGTTCTCATCCTCCCCCCGCACTGGCCAGAGGTAAACACGAATGACAAGAGGCCAACAGGAAAGACCCAAGTCGCCTGCTTTTAGAGCGTGAAAGGGCCCTTTTCCTGGACCGAGCCCTTCAGGGGGTGCTAAGTTCCTCCCTCACTCAAGCTCTAGCCCAGCCTCTCTGTGATCCCATCTCCCCAGGTCAGCTGTGACTTACTTCCTGCTTCCTCAGGGCCGTCGCTCCTCCCTTCCTCACCAGTAAAGTGGGGATGGCAGTTCCCTCTTCGTGAAGATTGGGGGTCTGATGTCGTGTGTACAGAAGCGCTTCGTGTGGGGCTGGCACATATGAAATGCTCAGTAAATGACGCCATGTGGGAGGCTTGACGTCCTGCTCTTGACTTCCTCAGGGCTTCCGGGTGGTCCCGGCCGAAGACTGTTGGATGAAGTCCCTGGTTCCTCTGATGGGGGAGGTGAGGCAACAGATGGGAGGCAAACCCATCTATATCAGCTTTGACATTGACAGCTTGGACCCTGCCTATGCCCCGGGGACAGGCACCCCTGAGATTGCCGGTCTCACCCCGAGTCAGGTAAGCAGCTTCCACCAGGAACAGTGTCTGGGGCGGGGAGGGTTCTTAACTCCCCACTTCCCTGGGACTTGCGGTGGGTGAGTCTTCGGGATCAGGACAGGATTTTAAAAGCTGAGGGGTTAGACCTTTGTTCTCAGGGCTGCTTGAAAGTTGGACCCTCTTGTTGAGTGAGGAGTGGACCGACTTTGGCAAGGGCCCTCCTTTCTGGGATTGGATAGTCTGTTCCTTGAGCCTTCTGACTCTGATCCATGTATGGTTGGCTCGGGGGGACATATGCCCCACTTAAAAACACTAAGTTTCTCTTTCTGGGGTTCCATTTAAGAAGTGCTCACGGTGGGATTAACTGCCAACCGTGGATGCTCAGACGTTATAGAAACACTCAAATAAAGCTCTCTGACTGTGGGCTGAGTGTCAGGAAATGGAGGCAGAATCGGAGTGTGGTTTTAATTAGAAGGTGAGCTCCAGGAGGATCAGGATCTTGCTGCATGTGCTCCCCTGTCCTTAGAGTCTAGAACGGTGCCTGACATAAAGAGGAGGCATTCGTAGATATCTGGGCGCCTGAGGGAAGACCGCTCACACCTGAGCCGTGACCTTATCTCCTCTAAGAAAGGGGGGCCTGTGAGCAACTACCTCTCAAAGCCATTCTCCATCAGTTCCTCTCAGAGATTTCTAAAACTCAACCCTCATTCCTCAGCTTCTCATTCTGGGCTTTTCACCGGCAGAACAGAAACTCTTTTAGACAAAGCGACCTCTTCCCACCATTGCCCTCACTTATCCTGTCTGCTGGCCACATCTAACTACTGGTATTTCTTTCCATCTCCGTGTCTTTGCATGTGTCTTTCAGTCTGGGCTGCACTGCTCCTACCTAGCTGCTTGGCCAATTCCTTGCGCTAAGTGCTTCCACTGCTGGGGATGCCTTACCCCAGCTCTTGGGGCTGTTTCGTGTTACACTTTCCTATGCTTGCTTTTTTTTTTTTTTTTTTTTTAACGATTTTATTTTTTAAAGTAATCTCTACGCCTAATACGGGGCTCGAACTCTCAACTCCAAGATCAAGGGTTGCACGCTCTACTGACTCAGCCTGCCAGGGGTCCCTACACTGGCTTTTCTTGAAGCCTTTAATGCATGACATTGAAGTGATTGGTCTGCTTGTGTGTATTCTGTCCCACAGTGGACCCTTTGGGAGCGGGGGCTGTGTCTTGGTCATTTGTGTCTCCGTGATGCCCACCAGTGTGCCTGGCCATCAATAGATGCTTATTGTGAGAAAGAGATAGTTCCAAGTCAAAGGGTGGGCATGCGTTGGGAGAGAGGCACTGGGAGCTCTGTGGTTGCTTTTCGTTGTGAGCGGTTACTGCTGTGGACAACTCAGGCTTGGTCTTGGGACAGGCGCTGGAGATCATCCGGGGTTGTCAAGGCCTGAACGTGGTGGGTTGTGATCTTGTGGAAGTTTCGCCGCCCTATGATCCTTTTGGTGAGTAAGCGAGTAGACTGTGATCTGTAGGCAGCTGCCGGTTTAAATGATATTAATGTACTTGATAAGTAGAAGATGGATGGGCCCTTTTGTGTAATTTGGGGACCTGCTGAGTATGTTTTGCAGCGAAGAAAATAAACCTATTACTGCACACCCTACAAACACGAGCTAATTAACAAAACCCCTGGGAGGTGGCTATTACTGGCCCGGACAGCGGAAGAGAAAGAAACCAGCCGATAGTTTATTAATAGGGTAGCACCGTTCTACCTTTCTTTGATAGTTCATTGAGAAGCGAATCGTCGAGGCATAAGTAATATTTATTAATATTAAAGAAGTGGGAGGTTGGGTGGCTTAGGAGAGAAATTCGAAGCAGATGCCATTCCAATAATTTTGACTTAGAGAAGCTTCCAGACTTAGGCTTGTTAGCCTCAGAGGGTAGGTGATAAATACGATAGACACCATTATTACAGGTTTTCCTTGGGCGGCGGGGTGGGGTGGGCGCTGGAGGGAGGCGGTGGCGGGGTTCTGTTCTCGGGGTAAACAACGAACCGTGTAAATTTCAGAAGGCTCTTTCTGAATGATGCTGGATGGAGCCGAGTACCAGGGAAAGCGTGTCCACAGGGTGGCTGGGCAGCCCGGAGAAGAGGGTGGAAGAAGGGGCGAATCCGGACAGGCAGCGCAAAGGGAAAAGGGTTGAGTACCAAGAGTTTTGGCCTTGGGAGCGGCCTGCCTCGCGTTCACCTTCAGTTCTGTCTCTTTGTAGGCAACACGGCCCTGGTGGCCGCTAATCTGCTCTTTGAGATGCTGTGTGCTCTCCCCAAAGTGACGGTCGTCTGAACCTTGTGCTCCTCAAGACACAACAGCTGTGCTGATGGCAATTCTTAAGAATTTATGCGCAAGGGTCTGAGTACTGGACAGTCCGTACCACTAGAACTTTGTCCCTGGGGCGCCTGGCTGGCTCAGTGGGTTAAGCCTCTGCCTTTGGCTGGGGTCATGGTCTCAGGGTCCTGGGATCGAGTCCTGCATCGGGCTCCTGCTCAGCGGGGAGCCTGCTTCCCCACCCCCTTCCTGCCTCTCTGCCTACTTGTGATCTTTGTCTATCAAATAAATAAATAAAAATCTTAAAAAAAAAACTTTGTCCCCGGAGGCTATAAAATCAGGGCATTCAGTAGAGGCCTCATCCAACAGCTAATATTTCTGTGGAGTTTGAACAACTAAAACTAGAGAAGCACTGTACTGTTTTGATGAAAGATGTTGGAGGAGTAAGGGGAAAAGGGAGCCAAGGAGCCTCTGGTTCAAGATGATCTAAAAATTGCATAAATGAAATAAAAAATGCCCTATGACATAATACTGTATACAACCCCGTATTTCTCCAGTTTCTTCCCTTACACGGTGGCTCCTCCTGAGGGACTCAGGGCTGTATCTGGGTTTTAGGACCACCATGAACATAAACAAGAAGTTTGAATGAAAGTAACATGCAGATCCTAATAAAGAAACTTCCTGCTCAAAAGCCCATGGGATGCACGGAATGTCTTTTCAGCCAGACATCGGGTGGCCTCCAGAGAGCCCTTGGGGACATTTCCTTAACCCTCTCCCTGCCTCAGTTTTGCATTATCTACTCTTGGAGCTGATGTGCCGTGACAGTAACTCCCGAAATTGGCTGCGAAGATTCACGCGTGGGTTGAGTTACGCGCAAATTCGGTTTGCGTCGGTAATGTGTCCGCGAGCAGATCATCGTCTCCCAATGCAAGAGCGACACGTAATCATCACACATTAAAATAGTTTATTTCTGTTTTCCAGTCTGTAGTATTCTCAAAACAAAAATAACATCAGCTTCAGTGCCTGTTCACAATACAAAACAAAAACAACATAAAAAAAGACACCATTTGCCAAATAAGTTATTTGTTCCTAAGAGTATCAAAAGTGCAAAATATTCACCTTCTTTTCAGATCGGTCTCTGAAGTTCCATCCTTCTCTTTCACAAACGGAACAGACAGATTCAGCAGCTGCCACACTGCCTTTGTTCTCAAGGGGTAAGGTCAGGCATTTGGACGGGAGCGATATTTCATCTGCAAAGATATTCTGCATCAGCTTTTAAAGAATTTTACTTGGGAAAAAAGTTTGACTGTTTGCTTCTAATCTTTTTCCCAAACAGAGCAAATCACTTAAAAAAAATTCACATTTCATTTCTTTTTAAATCAGGAAAGCGTTCATGTACTGAGTGAGGAGGAAATCAACCTATTGATTTGAAAACTACGACCAAATTTTCATGGTCAGTAAGTGATGGCAGAGAGAGAGAGAGAAACCGTGGTGCCCAGCAGAAGTCAGGGCAGTCCTGTTCACCGAAATGCTGCTAACTCAGAGCTGACAATCTCTTAGACAAATTATGCCACCTGCACCTGAATGATAAAAAAAATTTGTTAAGTAGGTGTATATTCTACAAAGACTTGTTTTAGGTCAGTTTTCACCTCCAGCTGCCAAACATGATACATAGGTGATATCAACCAGAAAAGCCTACTTCTAAAAATAAAACAATGTTGTCAGTCTCAAGATATTCAAAGACCAAGAAATGAACTTAAAACCGAAATTACGTCTGTGTGATTACACATGAGAGAAGGAGAAATGGTGGCATTGGCTGAGCACGTCAATGGCTCATACATTTGACACAGAAGTAAAAAGATTCATGGAAACATTCATGAGGAAAGGCTTGGGTGGTCAAGAGCAAAGTTCACTTTAAAGTAGAACCTTCCTAGCATCCTCTCGGGGGCCATGTCTTCCAACCCCAAACAGACCTGTGAGACAATTTTTGGACTGCAAAATTCACGAATATTTTAAATCCTCTCTATTCTCACTTTCCTTTCTTCATACAAATGGAGGGTGCAGCTTTCTGTCTAAAGGTGCTTTTTATTTTAATGAGAAACATTTTTAAAAGGAACAAATCTGGGGAGATTTTGGTTTTCAGAAATTAAGGTCACGGATCCCTCCCATTGGTACCAGAAATTAAAAACCCACCACTGAACCAGAACACAACTCACACCAGCGACTTGGCCATAAAAGACCCAGAAAATATTTTGAGGCTGGTGCATCAAGGAACCAAATGAATCCCTTCATCATGCCTGCCTGAGCCAGGTGCCAGGAGATACAGTGACCAGAGTAAGCATCTCAGGGGGCGGGGAAAGCCTGGCAGTGATTTTTTTTTCTTTTTCTTTTTTTTTTTAAATAAAGCTATAGACTCCATGGAAACGACAGGAATTCCTGGGCTTCAATAATTTATTACTTGCTACTGTAGCTCAGTGTTCGAATTATTAAGGATCCAAATGGCTTAGTTTAAATTAGTACTGATGGGCGCCTGGGTGGCTCAGTGGGTTAAGCCGCTGCCTTCGGCTCAGGTCATGATCCCAGGGTCCTGGGATCGAGTCCTGCATCGGGCTTGCTGCTCAGCAGGAAGCCTGCTTCCCTTCCTCTCTCTCTGCCTGCCTCTCTGCCTACTTGTGATCTCTCTCTGTCAAATAAATAAATAAAATCTTAAAAAAAAAAATAAATAAATAAATAAATTAGCACTGATGATTAAAGAAATACTAACTGAGTCAACGTCCCATCACTGATTCTGACACTTCGCTTTACAAAAGGGCAATTTGCTTTGACATCTGAACTGGTCGCTCTCTAAGGCTATTCAAACTCCACTGGTGGTTTTGGCACCCCACCCCCCCCAAAATGCAAACTAACTGGCGGGTGTGGTCCACGGCACATTGGGGCTCTGGAAGCCGGGGTGCTGGCAGGAGGGCGCACCCTGTTACCGGTGAAGCAGTTGTGAGTTAAGAGTGAAAGCAACTGAGAAACCACAATATAGGCCAGAAGCTCAAAGGAAGCCTTTTGCCAAACAGGATTCTAGAACAAGTCTTTGCTTACTTGTCACAAAAGAGGGCTCAAAGTTACAGGACTTTGGGGGTAACAGTGTTCAAAATACATTGTTGAGAAATCTTTAAGTTCCTTGATACAAAGACATGTCTGGTATTTTACTAAAGAGACACCCTCGGAGGGAAGAGGTTCCTGGAGCCTGACGCCTGTCAGGCGGGCATAAGGTAGGTGTCTTGAGTTTAACATCTACTGGCTTATAGCAGCTTATCTCTACGTCCAGAGAACGAGACTACAAATTATGGCTCCTAAGATTCATACCCTAAAACTGACAGAGGCAGAAAGGCTTGTGAGACAGACACGTAAATGGCTCAAAGTCATTACAGTATTTCTTGCCGTGCGGATCCCTCCCTGGCTACGCTGAGTGCTGGGGAGGCGGCCGATGGGGACACCCCAAGGGGTCACTTCTGTCACTGCTCAGCCCTCCCTTCTCCTGTCTCGGGAAGAAAACCAAACTCACGTGCAGGACCCCCAATTGCCCCTAGCCTTGTAAAACCGTGGCTGACAAGCTGCTGCAGGGGGATACCCCCCAAATACACTTTTAGCCACTGACTACCGGAAAAAGGACCAAATGTGAGATTGCTTGGAACCAGGCCTCTTTCAGGATGCAGGGCCTAGAAGCTGCTGTGTGGGCTGTCGGTCCCACCGATACCAGCATGCGCCGGGGCGGAAGCACAGCGGGGGTGGGAGTGGGGACCCGACCAGCGCTCCAGTCTGGAGGGGTTCCATCAGGCCCTGCTGCTGCCTGGAGCCCTGTGCTTCTCCCCCAGCACAGAGACAGGACAGGGGAGGGCGGTGTGAGCATAGGACAGGGATGACAAAGGAAGAGGGGATGAGCAGTCTACTTTAAATAGTGCGGCATTCAAATGAAGGGGAAAAAAACCCAAAGCAAAATATTTTGATCTAGGGAATTCAACTTGAGGTGTTTTTTCACTCCTAGGTTAGAACAGGACAAAGGAAAGATTCTTCTAGTCATTGTTCTGGAAGAATAATCTAGAATCTATTCTCTGTCCGTGGTGATAGGTGGAGTCCTGAAAAGACCTGTTCCCAAGGGCCTATTAAAAAGCCTGAAGAGTTAAAGTCTCTCTTGAGCTCCCTCAGTCTAGCTCAGGCCATGATGGGATATAAAACCTCTGTAAGGAGCCTTCAAGCAGGCGCTCCATCCATAAGGACAACTTGCTCAATTTCCCTTTGATGGGCCTGGGTCCAAGGCCACAGGAAGATTTCCCTCGAGATTCGCCCAGGTGGAGGGAAGAGTCAAGGTCGCTGCAGGACCCCATGGCCTCCTCCTCTTCCACTGCTTTCTGGGGCTTGAAGAGGCAGAAGTACTTCTTGTGGCCGTTCAGAGCCAGCACGTAACCCGTGTAGTCGCGCTCCATGAAATGCTTGTCGTACTGGTTGGGGATCGGGGCTGCGTCCTGCGCAAACTCGAGCAAGTATTCCAGCCACTCTCTGTGTTTATCCAGACTCAGGAAGGAGAAGTGCAGGCAGCTGCTCCTGGTGGAAGGACACAGCACGTTTAGTGCACAGCCCGGCACCCTGAACCGCGGGGAACACAAAGATCTCTTCAGATCTCAAATACTAGGAGGGACACTGTGTGTCAGACGGGGCCCCAATCGGGAAGAATGGAAGATTCCTGTGGGACGTGAGGGGTTCTGCGACAGCTGTCAGAGTCTGTTCCGGACCCCGTGCTGGGTGCCACTGCATGACTCTCAGTGCCTGGCTTCAGGAAAACACATGAGAGCTAGAGGACAGAGTTCCCTGAAATGCTCAGGGAAGAAGTCAACCTCCTTTGTTTGGAAGCACCAGGACACGAAGTTGAGGGGAGAAAGGACCCCTCGTGATGGCTTTGGTTTCTGGGCTCGAAAGGTCACAGCCGACATCTCATCGCATGCATGAAGCCCCTCATGGTCAAAGAGGAAAGGACGACCTTCTCCTCGGTCCCCTCCTCCCTCTGCCTCTCCCTCTCTCCCACACGCGCTTACCCAGTGAACGTGTAGACCTCCAAAGCGAATTTCTGCAGGAGGCTGGTCTTGGTGGAATTGGACAGGATGAGGACCACGTTCATGTGGCCTGGCCTCAGGCGGACCAGGTTACTGGTGTAGGTTACATCTGTGAGCTCAGTTACCTCCACGAAGCCTTTTTTAGGAATCTTGCTGTGGAGAAACAGCGAGGAATTAAGACAGTCTCAGGACAGGGGAATGCCATTACTTTGAAAAGAAACAAGAGGAAGAAAATGCTACGTTCCAACCAGACTAGGGATGTCATTTAATGTTCTGGAGCCTGACACGTCGGCAGGATGGGGACGGTCCCCGCTTGGTGGTGCTGGGCCTACAGAGGGCCGTTCGGATGCCGCGGTGCGGCTGGTGGAGAAGCGGCTTTAGGACAGGGTGAAGGGGAGCCGCATGGTTATGGTGACACAGGCTTCTCTGCTTTTGGGTCATCTAGCAACTCGGACCTGCTTTGCCTCCTGTCCCCATTACCATGGTTGAGACTGAGGGCCTGGAGGCACTGAGCAGCATCTAAGTAGGTCCTGTGTCTAAAGGCCTTGGGGGTTTCAGTAAACACTACCCAGCAGCTGACTCTTCCCTAAATTCCCATCTCACACATGAGGAGGGGACCCAGAGAGCTGACAGACACTAGGTACTCGAACACTGTGCTCTTGGACTCTGCGGCCTGTGGCTCTCCTGCCTGGCGGGGGGGTTTAGTGTCCTGTTAAGAGAAACCTGCTGTTTTCTTTGGTGAAGCTTGGCTCGGTCTTCCCGGCCTTCTCATGGGCCTCCTCTTTGTCTGGAGGGTTGGATTCTCGCTCATCGTTCGAGTCACTAAAGTAAGAAACAAGGAGTTTTAGGAAAGAAACAGTACACACAACCCCGAGGTTTGGGGCCCACCCTTGAGAAACCGGGCTGGGAAGCCACGGAGCCATTTACCTGAAAGCCTGAACGATGACGGTGCCGAAGAGGATGAAGAGGGCAGAGAAGACCAGGGACAGGAGAGGCATCATTTCCCGCCTGAAACGGAGTTAACAAACTCTGGTCAGCCCCAGATGGGCTGCTGAGCTCTGCCCGTGAATGATACTGGGTTTCTTTTCTGTGGCTCAGGCAAAACCAAAAAAACCCCAAACCAAAAGGCTTTCATATCAATAAACACGGTTATGGTTTCATACAAGTAAGGTTTTTTTTTTTTTTTTTTTTTTTTTGGGAGGGTGAGCATGGGGGTGGGGAAAACGAGATTTTCCCTCACCGTTTTAATTCAGATTGCTTATTCTAAGAGTCTGATTATCTTGTCTCAATAGAATAAGGTGTGCTTGGTAAGTTCCGCAGAAGGAAATGACAGGATTTATGCTGTGAACGTGGAAGAACATTCTGATATCAAGGGTGGTGACTAGAAAGTCTGTGGAAATGTTTCCCTTACTTTGATTATTGTTACTTTTTTTCCCCGGCTGGAATAATTCAGCCGTGGCCCAGAGGGGTGGAGGAGGAAGAAAATGTTGACCCTTCACGACGTTCTCGAGGACTGGTGCTCTAAAATTTTATTCACCCACAAACACTCAAAGGCCTGCCATTTTTCAGGAGCTGTGCCGGGTGCCAGGAATCACAAACATGAATGAGATGTGGTTCTGCCCTTCAGGAGCTCACGGTATTATTGGGGGTGGGAGTGGGAGAGCCCTTCGTTCTCTGGTTAACTCACTGACTGGCTTGTACATCTCTACACGGGCCTCCATGTGTGTCAGGCCCTGGGCTGGGCACCAGGGGTGCAGCGATGTAGAAGACAGGCCCAGTGGTTAAGGGGCGGTCAGCAAATACGTGTCCCTCTGCTTGCTGCTCTCCGTCAAATGAAGAAATGAAATCTTTATTTATCCTTTTTTTTTTTAAGATTTTATTTATTTGACAGACAGAGCTCACAAGTAGGCAGAGAGGCAGGCAGAGAGAGAGAGGAGGAAGCAGGCTCCCTGCTGAGCAGAGCCCGATGCGGGGCCCGATCCCAAGACTCTGGGATCATGACCTGAGCCAAAGGCAGAGACTTTAACCCACTGAGCCACCCAGGCGCTCCAAAATCTTTATTTATCTTTAAAAAGACTTTATTTGTTTGACAGAGAGAGAGCACACTATCAAGGGGAGTGGGAGCCAGATATGGGACTCAATCCCAGGACTCTGGGATCATGATGTGAGCTGAAGGCAGATGCTTAATAACTGAGCCCCCCAGGTGTCCCCAATAAATAAAATCTTAAAAAAAAATAAAAAAGATAAAGGGAACAGTCGTTGAAAACATGTAAACATTCTTCCACTTGCCTGTATTGAGTATACACTGGAATCAAAGAAAGACAGATTCAAGAGAAAAACAGTGGTTCTGCTATCGATGGAGAAAAAGAAATTCCATCTAGCAATACTCCTACCAGTTGTTGTGAAATATGCTGTCCCAGCAGTCTGAGATGTAGTCAGAAGCAGAGTAGACCCACCGGAGGAGAAAGATCTAGGGACAGAGAAAATGTGGGATGGTGAGGGCTGAGCCCCGGAGCCTGGGGCAGAGAGGTCCTCGCCCAGCACAGCGTGCTGCCTGCCTCTACTCCAGCTCTGGGAGCTTGCCAGCCCTGCCCGGTGCCCCCTCTCCTGGGCCACATGCTTACAGGTGCAAGTTCATCCGTCAGGTCCGGGAGTACAGCTTCCGAGGACAGCAGAGCTGGGTCTCTGCGCAGCTGGTCGAGGTAGCCCAAAAGTGTGAACTTATCGCTCTCACTCCCTGTCCAGGGAGCCTCCAGCGTTTTATACACCACCCTTCCTCCCGTGGTGCGCCTCTCCAAGATAGACACCTGGGGGAAAAGGCCGGAAACCGTTACAAGTCTTCAAGTTTGTTTGTTTTTTTTCTCAAGGAGGATGGTAAAAAGGATCCAGTGAAGGCACCAATAAGCTTGAACAGGAATATGGATGGGTATAAAGTACGTGCACGAGATTTAAGTTCTTTCTGACAAAGGACACCATGTTCATGATGACTTTCCAAAGTTTCTACTAAAAGTTAAAGCTCTTTCTTGTGAGTAGACTTTTTCCTGTAACTTCTGACTTAAAAGTGTAATAAGGAACTTTGAGTTTTTTAGAATGATTTTCCATTATTACCAAAATGATGACAAAGACAGGGAAGAATTTAATGCTTCTGTAGAGTGATGACAAAGGAGGGGAAGGGAAGAGAGATCAATTAAAATGAAGTGAAAGAGGCAGAAGGAAGGAGATTTTACTGCCTAAGGAAGCCTAAGGAAGATTTTACAAATGAGGTATTCTATTTTTTTTTTTTTTTTTCAAGTAGTGGACGTGGACCCCAACACAGGGCTTGAACTCAAGACCCCGAGATCAAGAGTTGGACACTTAATCAACTGAGATACCCAGGTGTCCCTTACAAACTAGGTATTCTAAGACTACACCTGCCATGGGGAAAAAAATTGTTGAAAAGAACTGATTGCTCTTGAACCTTTACTCATAAGAAAGACGCTTTTTGGGAAGATCTAATGCCGAAAATCTAGGAGGTGAAATCACTAGGGTAAAAGATTGTTTCAAGAGTAGGTCTTCAAAATAGGTTCAGAGTTTTCTGGATTTCTTGCAATCTGTATTCAAAACTGTCAAAGAAGGGAGAAACAGAGGTCAGGTGCCACAAGTGTGTCAAGAGCTTGGACTAAGAAGAGAATCCATGACTCACCGCTGATTTTCCTTGAAACATATCACTGTCTGGTAGTAAGGTGTTGGCAAACTCCTGCTGCCGATTGCTGTAGACGTGCACGAATCTCACTGTGTCTTGTGTGTTTGCCAAGGCAAAGGACAGGAAAGCCTCAAAGGGTTTACTCAGCTTGGTAGCCTCGGGGGTCAGTAAAACCACACAGTACCTGCACAACGACAGAAGAGAAGACTTTATAATCCATCTCCAAGGCTGAGGCTAGAACAAGAGAAGGTGAAGAAGAGGCTCGCCCGTTTTACAGAAGCGAATACATTTTACTAATGGAAGCTGTACGTCAGAAGTCTCTGACGAGAGACGATTTCCAAGTCATCAGTGACCTGCTTCTCTTCTAGACTGGTGACAGCTTCCCCAAACCAAACGTTATCACACTTGGGAATTTCTTTTGTGGCAAAGGCCTCTGAATCCTTCCAGAAGCCGGCTGTTCAAGTGTCTCCACAACAGGCAGAGCTGGTCAGATCTGTCTTGGGCCATTAGCCGGATTGCACAGGAACACGTCACCTCTCAGAGGTGAGCAAAGACCTGAACGGGCTGTGCCATATGGTGAAAGGGGTCAGGGCATTCCAGGCAGAGAGAACCTCAAGTGCAAAGAGCCCTGGATGGGGAGAGACTGGACCCAGCACACAGTTCCAGGAAGATCACTGGCTGCTGTGTGGAGAACCGCCTGGACGGCACAAGAGGGGAAGAGAACGGAACGGAAGCAGAGCCTGGCTGGGAGGCTAGCCTGGGGGTCTCCAGAGGTGGCGGTAGTAAAAAAGGTGAGAAATGCATGGATCTGGGATAGTTTCTGAAAGCCGTGTACACAATCTCTGAGTCCATGAAATTCTTCTTTATATCGAATTCAAGTCTTTCTTCTCCCTTAGTCTTATAAAGGAATCAGAAATATCTGGAAACATAGGGAAGTTTTCCCATTTTAAACAATATTGGAGTTATATTTTCGAATACGATGACTAGAATGTTTTCCTTCCTTCCATACCTAGACACGTTGCACGATGAAAAAGTTCTACATTTAAAGCCACTGGCTGATTAATCTGAAAGGGGTCTAATAAATATTTCCTTTGTGTTTCTAGACTTTTTAGATACTCTGTATGAATAAGTATGCCTCAGCCTTCCCATTACCAGCTAATTCTCTCAACATTTCCTCAGACATTTCCTCAGGGTCCTACACTTTCCAAAAGTTAGTGTTTTCCCAGCCCCCTACCCTAGGTCTCCATAGGCTTGCTCTGCATGGAACCTTCTACGGGAAACAGCGACATGTTCATATCCAGACTTCTTCCGAGGGACCCAGGCTCTCCCTGACAGCTGGCTAAAGTCTACTCATCCTTCTGGCCTTAGCTAAAGGGTTATGAATGAGGGAGATCTTCTCTGACCCCCCCCGGGGCCAGGCTGGCACCCTGGATACTTGTACACCCCACTACTAACATAAAGAGTTAAGTTCTGACATCACAGGCAGAGGTTTAATTGCCCGGTAGAGAAGTGTGACATGTCCCCTCTCCTGCGGCGACAAGCAGAGGCAGAGCCTGGCATCCTTACTTCCTTTGTCGGTGAGACCGCTTCACGGGGCAGAGCTCATGGAAGAACTTCTGGCTGGTAAGCCTGGCTGCCAGCAGATACTTGTTTTGGGTGATGAAGTCGTCAATGACCTGTTTCTTCATACCTCGGGCCTGCAGAAAAACCAAGAAACAGTTGATTTTTATGCCCTTTTCGCATTGCAAACGGGCTTTACTCAAAGCTTAAAAAAAATGTGGTGGACCCATGATACTGTGACAGCGGCGTACGGTGACAGACGGTAGCCGCACTCGTGCTGAGCACAGCATACAGAGAAGCTGAATCACTTTCTTGTATATGTGAAACTAATGTCACACTGTATGTAAACTATACTCAAGGAAAAAAATTATTAAAAAAAAAAAAAAAAAAAAGAACTGACCCAGGCTAAGTTATACATCAAACAAGACAGAGCCGTGTGAGTAAATAAACACTGGTGATCTATTTCAACAGTTCAGGGCTGGAAACAACGACCGAGCTATTTCAGGTCAAAGGAAATTCAAGTGTACTTTCCAGTGAAGTATTTTTGTATATGGTTATATGCTGGCAGATTTAAAGAGCCTTTTTTTTGTTTTTTTTAAATTTGACAGAGATCACAAGTAGGCAGAGACACAGGCAGAGAGGGAGAGGGGAGGCAGGCTCCCCGCTGAGCAGAGAGCCCGATGCGGGGCTCGATCCCAGGACCCTGAGATCGTGACCTGAGCCGAAGGCAGAGGCTTTAACCCACTAAGCCACCCAGGCGCCCCCTTTTAAAAGATTTTTAAGTAGGCTCCACACCCAGTGTTTGGACTCACAGCCCTGAGACAGAGTCACACACTCTACCGACTCAGCCAGCCACGTGCCCCTAACAGGTCATTCTGAATTCCAGGCAAACCGACTTCGCTTTAAGATGGAGAGCAAACTGAACAAATAAAAATAAACTCCAAAGTGACTAAGTATAAAAGGCAGACTATAAAACTATATCATGGCCACTTTGTTATCACTAATTTTTGTGCATTTTGGAGGACTGAAATTATACATCCAGCAGGTTGTCTGACCACAACCTAGAAATCCATATAAAATGTCAACAAGAATATCTCTACATGTTAAGGAACACACTCAAATCACCTACTTATCTAAGAAGAGCCTACCAGATATTAGGAAAATACTCTGAATTTTTAAAAAAAAGTATTTATTTATTTATTTGAGAGAGAAAGGGAGAGAAACAGAATGAGTGGGAGGGACACAAATGGAGGGAGAGAGAATCTCAAGCAGATTCTCCACTGAGCGTGGAGCCTGATGTAGGCCTTAATCTCACAACCCTGAGATTATGAGCTGAGCCAAAACCAAGAGTCGGACACTTAACCAACTGTGCCACCCAGATGCCCTGTGAATCTGAATGACTCATGAAAGTACTGTTTATAAACCCTGGGGTGCAGATAAAGCCATACTTGGAGGGTAATGTTACAACGAATAAAACAGAAAAGAATTTAATGACCTAGATGCCCAATCAAGAAGTTAAAAAAAAAAAAAAAAGGAACAGCAAAAATATGAAAGGGGAAAGAAGGACATAATAAAGATAAAAACAGAGATCTACGGGGTGTCAGGGTGGCTCAGTGGGTTAAGCCTCTGCCTTTGGCTCGGTTCATGATCCTGGGGTCCTGGGATCGAGCCCCACATCGGGCTCTCTGCTCAGCAGGGGCCTGCTTCCTCCTCTCCCTCTGCCTGCCTCTCTGCCTACTTGTGATCTCTCTGTCAAATAAATAAATAAAATCTTTAAAAAAAATAGAGATCCACAAAGCAAAACAAACATAGAAAAAGGAAAAGAAATAAAGAATTAACAAAGCCAAAGCTGGCTCTTTGGAAGAGCTAATAAAATGGACAAACCTCTGGTAAAACCCATCACGCAAATGAGGAAGCACAAAAAACCACTACTAAGGGTGACAAGGAGGAATCACCAGCTATGTTGTAAAAGTTAAAAGAAAAAGTCACCTAAATTCAAAAATTTAGAGGAGATAGAAAAATTTCTAGAAAAATACAGCAGTATCTGAAAAAATAGAAAGCTTAAATAGTTGCGTAACTGTTAAAGAAGGTGAACTGGCGGTAGTCAGAGATCCTTCCTTAAACACCAACTCAAAGCCCAGATGGTGTCACAGATGGCTTTGATGAAACTTTCAAGAGGACAATCCAATCTTACATAAAGTCTTCCTGAGAATAGAAAAAGGGACAACGCTCCCACCTCACTTCAGGAAGCAAAGCCTCACACAGGCATCAGGAGAAAGAAAAGTCAGAAGTCAACCTCGTTTCTGAACACAAAGGCAAAAATCCTCAACAAAATATTAGCAAACTGAACCCAGCAATACGCTGAGAGCATAATACGAATTGTGATCTTGTTGGACTTATCTTGATGAACTCAGGTTTAACTTTAGAAAATGAATTAATGTATTTAGCACATTTTAGAAGAGGAAAGAATAAAGAAAGAAGAAAAATCAGGATAATCTCAATGGCTGGAAATGGAAATGGAAAAATCCATCTGATAAACACTAATACCGTTCAGGTCAGCAGTAAATAGAAGGGAACTTCCGTAACCTGATGAGGGTGGCTACAGAAAGCCTTTTGCAAGCATCATACTGGGGACATGGAGATAAAGAACAAGGATGACCTCATCACTACATTTCTTTTTTTTTTTTTAAGATTCTATTTGTTGGTTGGTTGGTTGGTTGGTTGATTTATTTATTTGGGTGAGGGGAGAGAACGTGCATGCTTGCACATGATGGGGAAGGGGAGTAAAAGGAGAGGGAGAGAGAGAATCTCCAGCAGACTCCCTGCCAAGCGTGGAGCCTGACACGGGGCTCGATCCCAGGAACCTGGGATCATGACCTGAGCCAAAATCAAGAGTCAGATGCTCAACCGACTGAGCTACCCAGGCCCTCCCTCCATCACTACATTTCTCTCTTCCTTTTCTTTCTTTCTTTCTTTCTTTCTTTCTTTCTTTCTTTCTTTCTTTTTCCTTCTTTCTCTCTCTTTCGTTTTTTCTTTCTTTCAAGATTTTATTTATTTGAGAGAGAGAGCACAGAGGGAGAGGCAGAGGGAGAGGCAGAGGGAGAAGCAGACTCCCCGCTGAGCACAGAGACTGATGTGGGGCCGGATCCCAAGCACATGGGATGATGACCTGAGCCGAAGGCAGACGCTTAACTGACTGAGCCACCCAGGCGTCCCTACTACCTTTCTATTCCATGTCATACCAGAGGTCACCAATAAAGTAAGAAAAAGAAATAAATAAGGGCTGGATAAAAAAGAAATAAAACTGCCATTAATCTCAGATGATATGACTGTGTATTTAGCAAGCCCAAAAGATGGTACAGATAAATTATTTCAATCAGGAAGAGAGTTTAGCAAGGTTTTTGGACACAAAGTCAGTGTTTAAAAATCAGTTGTCTTGGGGTTCCTGGGTAGCTCAGTTGGTTGAGCATCTGACAACTGGTTTCAGCCCAGGCCATGACCCCAGGGTTGTAGGTTCCAGCCTGTAAGGCTCTGTGCTCAGCCAGGAGTCTGCTGGTGATTCTCCTCCCTCTCCCCCGGCCCCTCCCCCCACTCATAAGCACACTCTAAAAATAAATCTGTAAAAAATCAATTGTATGGGGCGCCTGGGTGGCTCAGTGGGTTAAGCCTCTGCCTTCAGCTCAGGTCATGATCTCAGGGTCCTGGGATCGAGCCCCGCATGGGGCTATCTGCTCAGCAGGGAGCCTGCCTCCCCCTCTCTCTGCCTACTTGTGATCACTGCCTGTCAAATAAGTAAATAAAATCTTAAAAAAAATTAATTGTATTACTTAATACCAGCAAACAGAAAATGTAGTAAAGAAGACACCCTTTCAATACCATAAAAAATACAAGGTATCAAGAAATAAGCTGGGGGCACCTGGGTGGCTCAGTGGGTTAAGCCTCTGCCTTTGGCTCAGGTCATGATCTCAGGGTCCTGGGATCGAGCCCCACATCGGGCTCTCTGCTCAGCATGGAGCCTGCTTCCCCCTCTCTCTCTTCCTGCCTCTCTGCCTACCTGTGATCTCTCTCTGTCAAATAAATTAAAAAAAAAAAAAAAAGAAAGAAATAAGCTGGAAAAAAGGTACGATCTTCACAGAGAAAATGACAAAAGCTTACAGTGGTATATGACAGAACACCTAAACAAATGAAAACATATATACGACACTCATAGGTGGGAAGGCTCAATTTTGTCAAGATGTGTATTCTCTGCAAATTTATTTATTTGTATTTAATTAAATTTTAAAAAAGATTTCATTGACTTATTTGACAGACAGAAACACAGCGAGAGAGGAACCAAAGCAGGGGGAGTGGGAGTGGGAGAGGCAGAGACAGGCTTCCTGCTGAGCGGGGAGCCTGATGTGGGGCTCGATCCCAGGACCCTGGGATCATGACCTGAGCCAAAGGCAGATGCTTTAACCACTGAGCCACACAGGCAACCCTCCCCACCCTGATTTCAAGACTCAGTACAAAATCAGTAAAATCCCAACACACTTGTTTGCTTTGATGGAACTTGACAGAATGTAATGCGTATATAAAATGTACAAAAGACCAAGAATAGCCCAAGATGCTTTTGAAGAAACTTCCCCATCCTCCTAAAATCCAAAAAACAAAGTGGGAGGATTTGCTCTGTGAGTTATAGAGACTTTTTCCAAATGGCTAATACCTAAGTAAAAAAGTCAAACTACAAAGCTTTTAGATGCTCCATGAAGGGATTTTCTTTATTACCTTGATGTAGGGGAAGGTTTCTTAAATAGTAAACAAACAGAACGAATCAATCATAAATGAAAATGTTGAGAGGAGTGAATATGTTAAAAGTAAGAACAGGGGCGCCTGGGTGGCTCAGTGGGTTAAGCCTCTGCCTTCAGCTCAGGTCATGATCTCAGGGTCCTGGGATCGAGCCCCGCATCGGGCTCTCTGCTGGTAGGGAGCCTGCTTCCCCCTCTCTCTCTGCCTGCCTCTCTGCCTACTTGTGATCTCTATCTGTCAAATAAATAAATAAAATCTTAAAAAAAAAAAAAGTAAGAACATATATTCATCAGAAAGACACGAAATGCAAGAATACGGTCGTGGCAGCACTGGTCAAATCATTATAAACTGGGAAGAACAAAGTCCGTCAGCAGCAGCCAGGACAGAAACACTGTAGCCCGTCCACGCCAAGACACAGACAACAGGTCTGAACCTCACAAAACAAGCTGACAAAAGCCAGACACAAGAGGTATATGCTGCATGATTTTAGTTGTACAAATCACTAGCTACACATCATTAGCAAAAAGGCAGACAATTCCATACGAAAAAATGGGGAAGACGCTTGACCTGTCACAAAAGGGGAAACCCAAAAGGCCCATCATTAGTTTCCTTGTGATGAAGAGAAACGCAGGGCAGAATCACAACGAGAGACCATGAATCAGTCAACTCGAGAAATTACACTGAACTAGTGTAGGCGAGGATGTGCAGCAATGAGACTTCCACACGTGACTGGCCGAACTCTAAACTGGTAACATCACTTTGGGAAATACATAACCTAGAAAAGCTGGAGATGTGCAGACCCCAGGACCTAGCGATTTTGCAACCAGACATACCCAGGAAGCAATGGTTCCCAAAACGTTTTGGTCCCAGAACACACTTACGCTCTGTTTTTTAGTCTCCATGCCCAACATAGCGCTTGAACTCATGACCCTGAGATCAAGGGTCACAGGCTCTACCAACTGAGCCAGCCGGGCACCCCTGGACTCAGTGAACTTTAAGTACTTTGTTAAATTCAAGTTCACTGATCACCTTGCCCTGAAAATGGATCTTTTACTCATTTGGTCATTTGGAAAATATTGGTTCACCGATCTTCCAAATGCTGATGAATTTTATTATACATATAAAAAAAAGCACACCACACTGATGAACCAATCTCATAAGTTTTGAGAAGCTCACAATGGCTGATAAAAATTTTTCAAATTTCGAATGTTCTTGGAAGCCTGAATTTTATCACTGGCAACAAATACTGTGAGTTGCTTCCCTTGAAGTGCTAGACTCACTGTGCTCACTGTTTAGGAACTATCTGCCCCAAACCCAAGTCGGAATAATCCTAGTTGTCGGTCAGTCATTCTTTCAAGTAAAAATAACGTTTCGTTAAAGAAGGCGCTAGCTCAAAACCCAGCACTCCTGAGTTAAGTCATCACACCAACGCTTACCCACCAGACAACAACAGCCTTCATACTCTCCCAGGCAGCATGTTTCCTGTCCACTTCCCATTTTGTCACACAGGATGTTCAAGACACCCCAAAGATGAGTACTCGAGGGCCAGACTATTAATAAAATTAATCACGGGCGCCTGGGTGGCTCAGTGGGTTAAGCCTCTGCCTTCGGCTCAGGTCACGGTCTCAGGGTCCTGGGATCGAGCCCCGCATCAGGCTCTCTGCTCAGCAGGGAGCCTGCTTCCCCCTCTCTCTCTGCTGGCCTCTCTGTCTACTTGTGATCTCTGTCTGTCAAATAAATAAAAAATAAAATAAAATAAATCCCTGTTACTGCCTCATCAAGGGCATTAAGCGGTAAGTTATTGTTTTTTTTTTTTTGTTGTTGTTGTTGTTTTTGTTCTCTGGTTTTTTTTTTTTAAGATTTATTTATTTATTTGACAGAGATCACAAGTAGGCAGAGAGAGAGAGGGGGAAGCAGGCTCCCCGCTGAGCAGAGAGCCCGGTGCAGGGCTCGATCTCAGGACCCTGAGACCATGACCTGAGCTGAAAGCAGAGGCTTAACCCTCTGAGCCACCCAGATGCCCCTTTCTGTTTGTGTTTATGGTGAGTGCTTAGGAGTGAAAAACAGCTGCTTACTGGTGGTCTGGGGCCCAGGCCTGGGTTTACGCACTGGGATGTGACTTGGCTGGTACACTGGGCTGCGCACGGGGCCGCACATGGGGCCGCGCTCTGGCAGTTTCACCCACTACGGCTCAGGTACCATCAGCATAAGTGTCAACACAGAGCAAAAGGACAAATTACGTCTTTATGTTATTATGAAGACTGTTTTGATCTCGCAGACTTTTCACCCTCACCCCAGGGTCTGTGAACCTGTACAAACTGCTGTCCTAGAGAAACCCAGATAGACTGAGATGCACATGTTCATGGAAACATGGCTCCTAAAGCCCCAAAATGCACATCGAGGGAAGAAAGAATCAAGAAATTTGCACGTGGCCATAAATCCTGCAGACCAAACACAACACATTCAGCAGTGCGCCACGGAACAAGCGGGGCCGCCAGTGTCACCTACTAAGTGACCTGCCGTGGGGCGGCGCCGGTTTCAGACCCACAGGAGCAAACTGGAAAAGCATCCATTGTGCCAGTAATTTTTTTTTTAAGAGAGCAAGAGACCGAGCGTGTGTGTGTGCACAGGAGGACGGAGGCGCAGAGGGCTACAGAGAATCTTCAACAGGCTCTACCCACAGCACCGAGCTGGGTGCGGGGCTCGATCTCACAACCCTGAGATCATGACCTGAGGCGAAATCAGGAGTCGGATGCTTAACCGACTGAGCCCCCCCGGCGCCCCTGTGCCAGTAATTCTGTAAATGTATCTGAGTTACGACTTCCCCCAAGGGACAAATGAATCATTCTCAAGAGGAGAAGCTATTCCTGAAAAGCGATTTCCGAAGTCTTCATAGATAAATCCTGAATTGAGAAGTTCTTTTCCTTTCTTCACCGCCGGCATGTTTTCTTCAGGACTCTCTCAGCTCCTCGGCGGCCACGGGGCAGGGCACCGCCTGCGGTTGCCCAGAAATCTGTCCTTGGCCCCCTTCTCTCCTCCCCTCACCTACTACCAATGTCTGGGAGATGGCCTCCCACTGGGGACTTCTGCCTCTCACCACTCGCTGAGGAGCTACAGATCTCCCTCCCCAGCCCACTAAGACCTGGATCCCTACATCCCACCGTCCGGTGGACACCATCCCTCAGGCTTCCTGTAGGGCGCTCGCGTTCTGTACATCCACAGCTGAATTCATTACCTTCTTCTAAACCTGCCCTTCTCGCTTCACTGTCCCCTTCCCCCATCTGGTTCTGCCTCACGCCATGTCCTTCCCGAAGTCCAGCCTCAAGGGCCCTTGCCCTATGTTCACATCGGAGTGAGTCACCCAGGCTGGTGGATGGAAAATGCCTTCAGGCCTCTCTCCTCTGATGGAGTCGTGAGGACAAAGACTAACTCTGGATGTCAGAACTCCTCTGTATTCCCTCCACAACAGGCAGGAAACAAAATGTTTATGGAGTGAAGGAAATAAGCGATTTTTGAGAACTTCTCATTCTAGCTTCCTTTAAGAGAGGATGAGTCAGAGGCTTCCTACTGCTTTAAAAAAAAAAAAAAAAAAAATATATATATATATATATATATATATATATATATATATATAGGGGTGTCTGGCTGGCTCAGTTGGTAGCACATGCTGACTCCTGATCTGAGGGTGGCAGGTTCAAGCCCCATGTTGCGTGTAGAGATTATGTGGAAAAAAAATTTTAGAAAAAAAAAAACAAAAAAACAAAAAAACTAAAAATAACATTAAAGAAATAAAGTAATACACGTTCATGAAAGGGATTTTTTGAAAACCCAAGTATTAGGATAATATGTAATTTTGCCATCAAGAGATATTTCTGGCTTTTTCCTACGTGCACGCACACACACACACACACGTCGCAAAATTGAGATCAGTGTTTAGGTGTGTCTAGAATTGATATCTACTGAGATCCTTCAGTCTGTGTTACGTCTACTTCAAGTTTCATTCTCTTACAGACCTCATCTAAGTGATTTTGTCTGCGTTATTAGTTAACTACTGTGGAACTCGGGTCTGAGATGACCAGGGAGAGGGTTCAGACCTGCTACAGACTTGCGCCTCAATTTTGTATCCTACTTGCTCCTTTCAACATTATGTTAGGAAAACTGTCCCCATCAATAAGTATTCCAGAACTGCCGTTTTAATGGCTCAACAGCTATATAGTAGTCCCTGTCTGGTGTACACCAATAATTAGCCTACTGTTGGATACTTATATTTTTCCCCCAGTGAAACTGGTTACAAATGATAATGTCTCTGTAATTTTGGCCTGAATTCCTTTTCCCTGAGGACAGATTCCTAAAAGGTAATCTCATCTCCCTTAGGTCTTTACGCAAGCCGCCTCTTAGTGAGGCCTTTCTCGGTCATTCTGCCTTAAAACATGTGAACCTGCTCTCCCAACTCCCCATTCCCTTTTCCTGCTTTATTTTCCCCCTCTGCGCTTCTCCCCTTACGACAGGCCACCATGGAGTGATGCTATGCCCATTTTCTGTCCCACCACTAGAACACATGGTAGACCTCGGAACAAGGAATTTAGGTGACTTTGTTCAGGGCTTTGTCCCCAGCGCAGGGCAGTGTTTGGCCCATACGAGGTACTCAGGAGTACTCTTTCCGCGAATGAATCCAGGCAATTGGCCTCTTATCACCTAATTGCTTTTCTGAAAACTTCTGAAGCTTCCTCCAGCTCCGTAAAAGACTGCCCGTTTCTCTCTACTCTCAACTGAGTATCTTCTCTTTGAAAATCTTTAACAACATGATGGGAGGAGAAGAAAATGTTAAACTGGCTTTTCTTGATTAGCCAGATTTAATTTTTAAAAGTGATTATTAGTCACCTAAGTCTCTTCTCAGAATTTTATTCATATTCTCAGCCTACCCTGCTTGGGAAATTTTATTAAAATTTTTTTAAATTGAGGTGAAATTTACCTAACATAAAATTAGCTATTTAAAATATCACTCCGTGGCATTTTGTACATTCACAGTGTTGTGTAACAATCACCTCTCTCTAGTCCCAAACATTTCCATCACCCCGAAAGAAAACTCTATACCCATTAAGCAATCACTTTCAGGAAGTTTTGTGTTGATCTCTTTGATTAGAAGAAGCTCATGAGAAATTAAAGATAATCTTTTTTAGATCGGTTGTAAGTATTTTCCTTAGCTTATTGTTTAACTTAAAATTTTTGAAGTATTTACATACAAATTTTAAACTTAATACACAAATTAAGATTTTCCAACAAGATTTTCAGCCCTTATCTTTTTTATTTTTAAAGATTTCATTTATTTATTTGACAGAGAGAGAGACAGCGACAGAGGGAACACAAGCATGGGGCGTGGAAGTGGGAGAAGGAGGCTTCCCACTGAGCAGGGAGCCTGACGTGGGGCTCCATCCCAGGACCCTGGGACCATGGCCCGAGCCTAACGACCGAGACACCCAGGCGCCCTGAACCCTTCTTTACCTTAAGATCAGATATTCACTTAGTTCTCTGAATTAGTTTACTATGGTTTTCTTTCATTCCTTTTTGTTGTTTTATATTTAATTTTTAAATTTATTTTAGAATAAGATTATTGATTTTCTGACAGGATCACTTTAGAGATAAAAGGTGATGACTGTTTCTTATTTTATTAAAAAAATTTTTTTAAAGATTTTATTTATTCGTTTGACAGAGTGAGACGCAGTGAGAGAGGGAACACAAGCAGGGGGAGTGAGAGAGGGAGAAGCAGGCTCTCCACGGAGCAGGGAGCCCGATGTGGGGCTCGATCCCAGGACTCCAGAATCATGACCTGAGCCAAAGGCAGACGCTTAACGACTGAGCCACCCAGCCACCCCTGAAGATTTATTTTTAAGTAATCTTTATACCTAATGTGGGGCTTGAACCTACAACCCCGAGACAGAGGAGAGTCACATGCTCTATGTCTAAGTCAACTGGGTGCCCCTCTTATTTATTTTACTTTTGTGGCAAAATATATAATAAGAATGGACCATTTTAACCCTTTCCAAGTGCGTAATTCTGTGGCATTTAGTACATTCACACTGTTCCGCGGCTATCACCCCCATCCACCTTCCGAACCTTTTTATCTTCCAAAATGGAAACTGTCTTCATGAAACACTAACTCCCCTATCTTCTTCCCTCAGGCCGGGGCATCAACACCATCCTATTTTCTGCCAAAAGATTATTTTTTGAGTAAAACAGACCCAAACTGGATAAAAACCAAATTTGTTTTTAAATTTTGTGCCTTTGAAGGAAGAAATGAAAAACGAATTTCTCCTTCTCCCTGGCTCTGTTCAGCGTCACCGTTTATTTCTAAAGGCCCACGACACAATGGGAGGGCGACCGCAAGCCAGGGCGACTCCCACATACCTGGATAACGTCCGCAGGCTTGTTTATGTGTTCTTTAAAGATCAAGATGCTGGGGACGTAGACGTTGACATTGTACTGTCTTCTCATCTCTCCGGCCCCTCTCAGACCGACGTGTACGTATCCAAATGACAAGTAATCTCTGTATGCAAAAGCAGTCAGCTGTTAGGGTGTAAGAGAGGAAGAAATTTAATTGGTGGTAGGATCACACAAACCAAGAGAGACCCGTTCACACCACGGGTGGAGACGACTCCTAGCTTGTACAGCCCCACTCGGGCTGCTCGTGCACTTGGAGGAATTCTAGAGCATTTCAAGCCTGAAAACTGTACCCCGAAAGCTAAACACAGTGAATTTTCTTTTTTTTCACCGATGGAGAAAAATATTCAGTTTCCTGAGATACACACTGGGTTGGAGGCATGGAGTGTTTGAGGAATTACCTCAATTATGGAAGGTGGCAGTGAGGGTGAGAACCGTTAGGCGGGACACTTTGCTCTCCCATCTCATGTCGCGGGGCTGACGGGGCTGGGGGAGGAGCCAGAAGTGCTGTGGAGGGTCACCGTGGGCACAGGTTATACAACCTCTCAGAGCTTCGGTATCTTGGGTCTATAAAACAGGGATGCTATCTATACCCCTGGGCTCATCCAAAGATTCTAGGCTGGTATGTGTGTGGAACGCACCCGCACGGTAATGGCATCAGGACGTGCTCAGTGTACGGTGGTTAAGGCAAATTTCTGGTCTTCACACATTTCTCTTTGAGTAAGCTCTTACTCACAAAAAGGACAAGCAGGCCACAAGTTCCTTCCACCAAAAAAAGAGCAAACATTCCCCCAGCACCTCATATACCTTGTACAGCAGCGGTACGACGGGCATCTGGTCAAACAGAAGCACGTGAGGCTTATTCTCTTGCTGCCAGCCGGAGAGGAATCGGACGTAATTTTTATTTGTAATCTTAAATGGAAGAGAGGAGGTTGGTTTCAGTAGTCAGTTCCCAACAAGTGCATTATAATGTAGTCAAGAGGTAATGAAACAAAATCAAATAAGCGTAAAACACTGTTTCATAAGAAATAAAAAATGCAGGGGCGCCTGGGTGGCCCAGTGGGTTAAAACCTCTGCCTTCAGCTCAGGTCGTGGTCTCAGGGTCCTGGGATCGAGCCCTGCATTGGGCTCTCTGCTCAGCAGGGAGTCTGCTCCCCCCGCCACCTGCCTGCCTCTCTGCCTACTTGTGATCTCTATCAAATAAATAAATAAAATCTTAAAAAAAAAAAAAGAAATAAAAAATGCAGACTACCATTTTTTTGTCTTTGTTTGACTAAAACGGTTTAAAAGAATAGTTACTGATTTCATCTTTTCATGTTCCCAGTCCGACAGACTGAAATCAACAATCTTTTCTGGGATAATTACTGGGCATGTTATTAAAAAAATCAAACTTCTGAATTATAGACATGTTTCTTAATCTGTTACAGACTGTCCTTATTCATCTATTAACCTGTGGAATATAATGCCGTGATTCCTCTTTTAAAATGACTTAAAAGAATAAGGGGACCCACTCAGTCTATACGTTACACGATTTCATTTATTACCACGCGAATTGGTACTGTTGTGCTTCCCTGTTTATGGCTGAAATAATCCTACTGAGAATATAAAAAACATGGATAAATAAAAATTTTTCCTAGAAATTTTTCATAGTTAAAGAAGGTTTATCTTTCCATTCTGCTTCCACGATGATCTCTAGTAAACCTCAATCTGGTCGTTTCACTCTCAGCTCAGCCCCCTTCAGTGTGTCAGCACCTGCAAACGAGGTCCGAGTTCCTGACCAGGGCGGCTGGGCTCTCAGAGGCCCTGGCAGTGAGATGCCAGTAAACCCTCTCCTGCTCACTGGTGACTACCTCACACAGAGCTAACTGTTTCACGTCCTGGACCTCTGTCCGCCTGCAACTCATTCCCTTTCTCTGCTCACCTGGCGAACTTAGTGCCGGGACTGTTTCTGCCAAGCAGCCTCTCCCAGCTCTCTCGGGCAGCCTCTCGGCAGATCAGATGAAAATAAGCACCCACTAGACTGGGAGCTCCTTGAAGAGAGTCCTCAACATCACAGTGACTGGCGGAGAATAGGTATTTCATAAATGTTTGAGGACCCATCCAGACAACCTGTGATCGTTCTAGGAGCCTCCAACAAGTATTTCTTCTGTGGATAATGATCCTGGCGGGATAGTCTATGCATAGTGCGTGTGGAAAGAAGATGGAATTGTTGGTATGTTCGCTCTCTCTGGTATAGTTAAAGGAATGAATCGCTAAAGCAAACAAGAATCCTGTTCTAGCTCCTTTGATCCCTAATCTGAGATCCTGGAGGAAAAATGCTTCTTAAGTATAAAGATAAACTAGTGTGTGCTCTTTGTGCCTGGCTTTAGTGCAATTTTTGTTTGTGAAACTGACTCATCCTTGCCTTACACTAAGTTCTGAAAAGTTGCAAAAATGTTTGACTTCGTGGAATCTTGTGTTTTCCACGGATGTGACTGCTAAATATACAGTCAAATGTAACCTAATTTGAATCCTTTCATAAGACAAATACCTTCAAATGAAAAAACACATGAGTTAGAAAGAAATCTTTCATCCCATGTTGTAATCTAATTTTTGGTTTAGAAAATAAGAGTTGCTGTCACTTCAAGCTCAGATCCCCACCACTGTCAAAGTGTGTCCAGTGGTTACTAACAGGGAGGGAGTCTCTCAGTCTTTCTGCCCTGTTTCAATTTTCAGTCTCCTACAGATTTCATTGAGACGATTTCAGCTGAGTGATTAACACACGACCTTGTCCTCAGGTCTGAGATGACCACAGACAGAGGTCAGGGCCGCCAGCGGTCCCAGGCACCTGGTAACCTACTGCTCTGCCAGGTACTTACTTTCTCCACCAAGTTCCCTGGAAGAAGATTCTCTACAAACTGTCGCAGGTTCTCGCGGACGACCGCGTTATGGAAGAAGGAGATTTTCCCATTTATGATTCCCAGGATGGAGGGAGTGCTGTGCGCTCCCAGGTGATGGGCCAGGCGTCTCTCGTACCCAGCATGGACCACGCCGATTCCTACACCTGCAAAGTGTGGAAGACCTACATGAGGCTTTTTTATGCCCCCATGGTAGATGAAGGAATGCTGCTAAGTGATTTTTTGGCATGCAGTTGAAATCCTGACCTAGGAAGGGAGGGTATCCTTCCTAATAGACCGATGAGCATTTTTTTTTCACTGCTGATATTCTAAATCGGTTCAGTTGTATTACTGCAGAATAATCTGACAATATTTAAGAGCTACAAATCTTTGTATCCTTGAGTCCTGTTATTTCAAATTTTTGGAGATCGTGAGAAAATACTTCAAAAGAAAAGAAAGCAATCTGCTCACGGTGCTTCTATTCACAAGGAAAAAGACCGGTAACAATCCAAGGGTTCGGCAATGGATGGAAAAATAACTATGATTTATCAAGAGAAGTCAGTCTTCTCACTCTTCAGAGAAATTCTCCATTTTATATAAATTAATTTGTATAGACAGATATTAGAAAGTACACATTCTCAAAAAGAGAAAGAAATTAAAAATCACTCAGAAGTCAAATCCCATACAATACTGTTAATAATTTGGTATCTACCTGTACTTTTTCTTACACTAACATGAGTGTGGACACACACACTTTACAAAACAGGGGCATCTGATACTCATTTAATGCTTGAGTAACTTCCTTGTTCCTTCCTCCAACCACGGTATCTGGCAAGCCAGGTCCTCTGCCAAACACCGAGGTATATGAAATATTCTTAGCCAGCAAGGACCAGTCCTCTCTTGGATGCCCAACAGACTTCTCAAGCTTAACATTTCCCAAACCCCACTCCTGCTCTCCTCCCCCAGGCCCACCCCACGCAGGCCTCCCCTGGTCACCCACAGGGCTCCTTCCCTCCTATCACTTGCACGGAAGACCCGAGTCATCTTCTACCTCTCGCTGTTCACACCCCACGTCCAATCTGTCAGCAAGTGCTGTTGGCTTCGTTTCCAAAACGCGCCAGGAATCTGTTTGTCTCCACTTTCTTTAGATTCTTCTCTGAGTCACCATCTTTCTTCCCTGGTTGTGCAACACCCGCGCAACGTTACTGTCTCTCCTGGTCTCCCCGTGGCCTGTTCTCAACATACTAAGCACACTGTCTCCTCTAACACACAAACGCAGATCATGGGACGCCTCTGTCCAAACCCTGCAAAGACTTCCCATTTCACTCAGAGTAAAGGCTGATCTACATGAAGGGCAACAGGCCCTTTGTAATTTGGTCCCTGGTCCCCTGCTGACCTCCCTCTCCTCCTCCTCCTCGTTTACACTGCTTCAGCACCCAGCATCCTTCTCTTCTGTAAACACGCTGGCACGTTCCTGCCTCAGGGCCTGGCACTGGCTGTTCCTTCCGCCTGGAGTGCGTGCCTCCCCCACATCTCTTGAGCTGAGTCCCTCCTTTGCCAACTCCAAGCCCTTCTCCATGAGGCCCACCTGGCTACCATGTTCGAACCCCCCCCCACCATGGGATCCCCCTCAACCTGATCACTTTCCCTTTTTCCACAGCACTTCCCACCTTCTAACAAACCACATACTTTGCTTTTTTCTGTCATTTGCTTGTTGTCTGTCTGCCCCTGCTAGGACGTAAGGCAGGGAGCCTGGTTCGGTTCACGGATGTATCCCAAGCACCAGGCCAGAGCGTGGCACGCAGCGGGAGCTCACGGAAACCGCGCCATCAGTCTGTCTGAATACTGAAGTCGCTTTTGGCTTTCACTATTACAAGGAATATTTTAATGGGTACCCTTGTATATCTTTGTGTACAAATCTTTGTGCACGTATCTTTGTGCACATGTGTGATTTCCTAATTAAATTCCAAACATGGGGGCACCTGGGTGGCTCAGTGGGTTAAAGCCTCTGCCTTCGGCTCGGGTCATGATCCCAGGGTCCTGGAATCAAGCCCCGCATCGGGCTCTCTGCTCGGCGGGGAGCCTGCTTCCTCCTCTCCCTCTCTGCCTACTTGTGATCTCTGTCTGTCAAATAGGTAAAATCTTTAAAAAAATAAAAAAATAAAAAAAATTCAAAAAATGGAATTGCTGGGTAAATGGCAGGGATCACGAGCTTAATGCATTAATGAAAGATGAAACAATTCTATCTACAGGGCACCAACTATGACCCTTGGAGGATCTCGAGGGCAGGTAAGGAGGAACCCTGGATGTCACATGGTCCACCCCCTCCTGCTGCAGACAAAGAGTGAGCTTCGGAGAGATGACGCGATCCCAGTTCGTGGAGCCGACAGCACTGCAGAACCAGAACCCAAGCTGGAGGATGTGCCAGATCTAGTACATGACATCACACCACACTACAGGTATTACAGATAACTACGAATAGTTCCATTCAACGAACTCAAGTGCGTGTGAAAATTTGGCGAGAAGAACAATAGAGCAGGCACATACACTGAGAGGTTTGGTCTTATGTAAAGTCAGAAGAACATCACCTAGGGACGTCGAGCGGCCCCACAGCAAAGGCCCAAGGGTGGAACGACCACGTCTCGAACCCCTTCTAGGTGAGGCAGCGCGGCAAGAGCTTTACAGACATGATCACTTTTCATACTCGCCAACATCCCCAGTGGTCATGCTGTTACCTTTATGATCCCCGGGCCGGGGAGCAGAGGCCAACTGAGCCGGCATCACAGTTAGCGCGCAGTGGGACCGAGGTCTGAACCCAGGCCCATCTGAGGGCGAAGCCTGGCTCCTTCCTGGATTGAGAGACTGACCTCTGCCACCCTAGGTTCCGGACACTGGAGAGATCGATTTCTTGGAGACTGACTCACCCTAAATGATCTTACACAGACCTGACGCCAATTCATTATCCGATCCCAGGCAGACACCTTTCTAGTAACTGCGCCATTCAGGGTGCCCTCTGCCAGGTTTCAGGACATACACAGACCAGAATTAGTAATCAGAAAGGTGGCTGGTGGGCCTGGAGTTGGATCGAGAGATGAAGGCAGTCCTGAGAGCAAAGGGAAACTGAAAAGATCTGCTGTTCCCGCTGCTCTTCTCCCAGATATCCCTGGGGCTCCCTGCCTCCTCAGCCAGGCCCTCCTTGTCTGCCCAGTTGCAGCCTGTCACCTGGGCCTGGCATTCTCTGGTGCCCTTCCTGCCTTACCAGGCTACAGCTCCCGTTGTTGTGCTCTGTGATTTACTTAGTGGTGTGTACTCACGAGAACAGAAGCTCTCGGAGCGCGGGGAGTTTTGCTTATTTTGTTTACTGCTGCATCCCTAATATCTAGAACAGTTCGTGGCACTTAGCAGGCGCTCAGTTAAAAAAAAAAACCCACAATGAATTACAAATCAGTATTCACACTCAGATCCAGATTCAAGACCAGCTCTGCTCCCCATGACCTGTGTGACTTCAGGCACGTCGTTTCACCTCCCTGTGTCTGTTTCCTCATTTGTAAAATGAAGGTTAAGTTGTTCTGTTGGGACTAAATCATGTAACGTAAAACAGAACCTAAACCCCAAGCCTGGAATATAGTAGTGACCTAACTAATTACAAATGTTATTATTAAGTATTATTTCATCCAGACCATGGTGAAACCTGAGACCAAGACTGTGTCTGTGGGGGTGGGATTTTTGCCTCGAGGGGCTGATCTCCTCCTGCACAGTGGGATACACTCAGCAAACCCTGGCTCTCTCTGGCGTCCTCCTGCCACCCACCCCCCGCCCCCAATCAGTATAGCTTCTTTCCTGCTTAGAACAGAATACAAGCGGTTAGGCTTCATTTCTTTTTCTTAAATTACTGTCAACTCCTTACATACAACCGCGTTGTTAAATGTGTTTCCAAATCTATAAAGGCCATTTTCTTGGACCATTTCTGCAAAGGACTTTGACTGTTACTATCATAATCCCACTTCTAAATTCCGGAATAATTTTACCTCTCTTCTATAGATGAACTAGCATATGGATTAGAATAGAATAAAGAATGATAAATACTTGGTGTTTCAATTGGTGGTATCTTCCCCCTGAGAAGATTTAATAAGAATTCAGATCTCGGGGCACTGGGTGGCTCAGCTGGTTAAGCATCTGCCTTGGGCTCAGGTCATGATCCCAGAGTCCTGAGACAGAGCCCCGCATCAGGCTCTGTGCTCAGCACAGAATCTGCTTCTCCCTCTCCTTCCGCCTCTTCCCACCACTGCTGCACACACATGTGCACTCTCTCTCTCATGATAAATAAAGTCTTAAGATTTTATTTATAAATACTAAATTAATTAATAAAAATAAATTAATAAAATCTTAAGAAAAAAGAATCCAGATCAAACCCTCCACCCTTGCCACCCAAGCTGGGAAGGAAGAGTGAGAAAAGTGGGCAGCACTGTTATCCCATGGAGACTCCGGTTCGGAAGTGACCAGTAACGGCTGGGGACTTGGGGTCTCTGAGTCACAGAGACCAACACAGTCTCCACTGTCCTTTGCCTTCGAATTTTCTACACTTCACAGTTCAGGGTCCATAAAGCAAGCTCCGCTAGGTCAACAGTGAGTCAAGTCCACGTATCCTTATCTTGATTGAGCACAGCCTGGCTAGAGGACAGAGGGACAAGCCCTAGACCCAGAAAACATGAGCAGTGAATTGAAAAGAAAGGAAAAGCGGATGGGACCTTTTTCAGAAACATTTGATTTTGATACGGATTGATATTTCTGGCTAATTTGCAGATCCTGGGTAATTAAAAACTCTAGCATTTCCTTCTCTTTTTGAGGTTGTAAGAAGTCTTCCTTCTGTACAGTACTAAACATGTCCACGTCGCACCTCTATTTTGAGGTACCAATTGTACTAACTTCCATGAGATGATCCTAAACATGTATCACACCTTTTAGGGAAATTCTTTCTTTTTTCCTCTATAACGTAGACACATTCTTTTTTTTTTAAGATGCTATTTATTTATCTGAGAGAGAGAGAGCACAAGCAGGGGGAGTAGCAGTGGGAGAGGAAGAAGTAGGCTCCCTGCTAAGCAGGGAGCCCGATATGGGGCTTGATCCCAGGACCCTGGGATCATGACCTGAGCCAAAGGCAGACGCTTAACCCACTAAGCCACCCAGGTGCCTCTAGACACGTTCATCTTTATTTCAAGTTTTGCACGTGTCTTAAGGAATGGTACAGAGCCAACCGGAGGAACAGGCCAGCGTTCAATCTGACTAAACACAAACCCATCGATAAAGAAATTATTAAGAGGCAAATAATGTGAAATGGAACTAAATCAAGGACAATAAGCTAAAGCAAGTTTTTAAAAAACTAGTATCTAGGTAGACCCTTTTCCTAGGCAGTGTAACATCATTGCATACTTAACAATTCCTTAAAAAGAGAGGAATTGCTCCTTCTTTTAAAATAAGAAGTCGTAGGGCGCCTGGGTGGCTCAGTGGGTTAAGCATCTGCCTTCGGCTCAGGTCATGATCCCAGGGTCCTGGGATTGAGCCCCACATCAGTCTCTCTGCTCAGTGGGGAGCCTGCTTCTCCCTCTACCACTCCCTCTGCTTGTCTTCCCTCTCTTGCCGTGTCTGTCTCTGTCAAAAAAAAAAAAAAAAAAAAAGAGGTCCGTCATGGGGCATCTGGGTGGCTTAGTCGGTTGAGCACCTGATTCTTGGTTTTGGCTCAGGTCATGATCTCAGGGTTGTGAGATTGAGCTCCATACTGGGATCCACGCTCAGCGAGGTGTCTGCATGAGGTTCTCTCTCCCTCCCTCTTCCCCTGTTCACACTCACACTCTCTATCTCTCTAAAATAAATAAATAAATCTTTACCAAAAATCAATGAGAAGTCATGGTGAATATGTTGCAGGGTTGTTCAAACTGGGTTGCCCTAAAGTGGTATTTGATTTTTTAAGACTCGCAACCTCCCTGACACCCTGGTCGCTGTCTGTACCCCTCCCGGTGAGCACGTAGAGCACTGCGATGATTCACCTGTGTCTCCCACCTGAGTCTGCTGGTGCAAGGGCCACGTTTTACTGATTTCTGAAGCCGTGCAGGCATGGTGGTTAACTGTGACCCCTAGAGCCGTGCTCTTGGGTCTGTATCCCAGCATGCCTACTTGTGGATAGTGTGGCCTTGATTAGTTCCTTAACCTTCCTGGGCCTCGGTGTGCTCATCTGGAAAACAGGGATAGTAACAGTCTCTCCCACACTGAGTTGCTCTGGGGATAGAGACAATCCTTATGACGCACCTAGCACAATGCCGAACAACTGAAGCTCAATAAAAACTACTATAAGTTATACATTAACAGCCAACACAGTACTTGGTCCATCAGGAAGAGAGTGTACAATGAGAACATGCTTTCTTTCTTATCCCCCACTCACTCCAGCAGCGCTCCATTATTCTGTAATTGCAAATGTGATTCTGTACTCGCAAATGCCAAGTGTGCATTCTCTGGGTACATATTTTCTCTTCAGCTAGACAGTAAACTCCTCGAGGTTGAAGGCAGCACTGACTACTCTGGTCCTCCTCCCCAGGGTGGCTGTCCAGACACGTGGGCTACATCTGCAGACTAGCCTTTACCACGCTGCGTGGCCGTGGATTCCACCTAACTAGCTGCCACGTTTCCCCCGGGGTAGAATTGTTCTATTTCATCCATCCACGGCAATCCAGGCACTTTACGCTGTTCTCAGAGAAGGTCCGAGCTTCCCCAGACCCCTCGGCTGATCTTTAAGATGGTCTGTTCTTCTCTTTTTTTTTTTTTGAGAGATTTTATTTTAAAGTAATCTCTACACAAAACATGGGACTCCAACTCACATCCCGGAGATCAAGAGTCACCCACTCTACTGACTGGTCCCATCAGGTGCCCTAGTCTGCTCTTCCTATTAACTCAGAATAGGAACATTTTTGGCAGGGGATGGCTCAGTTGGCGAAGCATTGGACTTTTGGTTTCGGCTCAGGTCATGATCTCAGGGTCGTGAGACTGAGCCCCGCATCGGGCTCTGGGCTCAGCGTGGAGTCTGCTTCAGATTCTCTCTCTTCCTCTGCCCCTTCCCCTGCTCACTCTCTCAAATAAATAAATCTTTAAAAAAAAAAAAAGAAAGAAAGAAATATTTCGGGCAGTATCTGTCTGAAAGGGAAGTGCTGCCTCACCGGGACAGGGAAATGGCCACATGGGCCGTAAGGATCTCACTGTGCTGCCACCCAGCTGTAACCAAGTGGACTTTGACTGTTGGGAATCTTCCACTAAACCAAATGTTCCAAAGAGGAAAGTGGCTTATAAACCAAATTTATCTGATACATTTGGTCAAAACCAGCCTTCCAGGGAACTTTGGGGGTGGAGCGGGGGAATGGACTGAACCCTCCGTAAACGTCACTTCTGTGGATCTAAATTCAGCTTCTTCCATCCCTGTCACTTGAGTCCTGACCTACTACAATCAAACAGCACGACGACCCAAAAGAATAGCAAGATCTTCCATCATCGAAGATTTAAGGTCATTAAAAGGCGGTACAGGTACAGCATGGCACACAATGCATGGACTTACAGTCAGACTACTGGGGCTCAAAGCCCAGATTTGCTGAACGCCAACTGTGGGACCCTGACAAAGTCCCCAACATGAGCTACATGTCTGTAAAAGAGGGATGACAATAGCACCTGCCTTAAACAGCTGTTGTTTCATAGGAGTTGATACTTGTAATTGTGCTTGGCGTACATTAAATTCTCCGTAAATATGAGCTAATATTATTTTCATGTCATCACGCGCAGTCCAACCAGAGTTACTATTTAGAACTATTTAGAATTTGTCAAATCCAGCTCTTCCCTGCATTGTCTGCCTGTCCACTGGCTCAAGTCAGAATGCAGCATCCATCTTGACCCCCTCTCTCCCTTTTTCTTCATTTCTCACATTCAGATGGTTTCCAGGAGCCAGGTCTTTCAACTTCCATGATCCTACCTCTCAAGTATCTTACACTTGTCCACCTCTCTATTGCCTCTGCTCCTACTCTGGGCCAGTGGTTGCTGTCCTGCTAGGGCCAGTGACCTCCCTGGCTCCTCTTCTGACCCTCTTCAATCCATCCTTCAAGCAGCTCTAACAGCTTCCTAAACCATGGATGTGATTAAATCACGCCGCCATGTGACAATTTTTCTTGGCTTATTACATACTGTAAAATAAAGTCCAGCTTCTCGAGCCTGGACTTTAAGGCTCCTTACTCCCTGGTCCCAGCGAGCTCTTCCTGCTTCCTCCCCCTCAGCTACACCCAAGTCACATCCTGCAACTGCCTTTCCCATGGACGCTGTTTCTTTGGCTGCCCTGTTCCCTCTGTTTCCCATCCAGCTTCGAAGTACCTTGTGAGACTTCGCTAAACATAAGTCAGAAGTTGGTGCCTGCTAGTCAGTGAGTTGAAGAAAGCAGACTCATGTATTTGAAAATGATTTTTAAAAAAATTATAAAATAGTGTTTAAAAAAATTTTACTTTGGTAAACCAGAAAACCTGGTTTGTCAGCCATTCCCTAAGGCTTACTTTATATTTGTGTTTAATATAAATTAGAAATTAATAGATATTTTTCTCATTTAATCTTTGTATCAAATCTGGTTTGACATTATTACATTATTACATCCGTTTTAGAGATGAGGAAACGTGTGTCAAGTAATTTGTCCAAGGACACAAAGACAGTAAATGACAGAGCTCAGACATGAACACAGCCGGGGGCCCGCTGGAGCAGGACGTATGCTGACGCTGGTCTGTGTGAGTCCAAAGCCCACGGATGGGACACAGGTAACCCCTGTGCTTCGCTCCCTCATACTGTTCACCGGGCACGTTCAACATAGAACGTTGGGGACGCCTGGGTGGCTCAGTGGGTTAAAGCTTCTGCCTTCAGCTCAGGTCATGATCTCAGGGTCCTGGGATCGAGCCCTACATCGGGCTCTCTGCTCAGCGGGGAGCCTGCTTCCCCCTCTCTCTCTATGGCTGCCTCTCTGCCTACTTGTGATCTCTGTCTGTCAAATAAATGAATACAATCTTAGAAAAAAAAAATAGAACGTTGGCTCTGACCTGAGTTTGGTGTAGGCACACTGCCGTCCTAACTTACGCACTTGGTTTAATGTTTCTGTTCTGCTCCTGGGTCTGAATGTCGGCGCCTAGACGAACGAGGTTAAAGAGGTTTCAGTATACCACCTAGTGTGGCATAAAATGCCATTACGCTTTCTGATGAAGAAGCTGTTCAACCCAGGGGCTTCCGGCTGATCTCAGCCTCTTGTTCTCTCATTATGCACCACCAACAAGCATCTGCTGACTGCCCACCACGTGCGTGACACTGTGCTAAACTTATTTCCTCATCTTCTTCCAAGAACCTCTTTACTCAATCTCATGAAAGCATTTTGGCAAATTGGATTGCTTCTGAACCACAGGTTGAAAATTTCTGTTTTAGGATAAATGAACTGATGGTTTTCATGGGTACATTCTCTCCAGAGACATCTCGGCCCTTGGTCCCTATGATTGAGTTTGGCCTTTCTTAGCTACTCAAGGAGAGGTCTGCTAATGCCTATAACACACAACACACACACACACACACACACACACTTTTAATTCCAACTTTTAAGAGTCGTTAAAATAAATACCCGGCCTGGATTGCTGGCATTTTCCCTGCACAAGTGTAACTATGAACACAGGAAGGGCTAATCTGTGATCCAGACTGGTAAGGCATGATCATTATGGTCATGGATGGAACTGTGGCTCTTTGCCCAAATCCATCTGTTGAAGTCCTAACCCCCAGTACTTCGGTATGTGACTGTATTTAGAGATAGGGCCTTTAAGGAAGTAATTAAGTTAAAATGAGGTAGTCAGCTTGGGCCCCGATCCAGTACGACTGGTGTCCTTGTAAGAAGAGATGAGGACACAGAAAGAGAGAGACACGAGAAATGTGCACAGAGAGACACGAGCACGTGGGCAGGCAGGGAGAAGGTGGCCACCCGCAAGCCGTGGAGAGAGGCCTCAGAGAAAAAACAAACCTGCCAACACCTTGATCCTGGACTTCTAACCTTGAGAACTGTGAGAAAATACATTTCTGTTGGTTCATGGTATTTTGTTAAGGCAGCCCTAGCAACTCCAAGCATCAAAACTGATGTTTGAGGGCTGCTTTGTTCAACCAATAATTTTTTAACTTCTCCTATGTATTAGTCTCCCCCAACTTGATGTTAGGAAACTATACAGAGGCTTCAAGGCTAGGTCAAGGCTTCAAATTAGTAGTAAAAAATAAGAGTGGCGGACACATTTCTTTCTCTGAAAATGTGTCCTTGGAAAAACCCCCAGTCATGTGAACTTTTGAGGAGAAATCTCACTGTTCCTTCTTCCCAGGAGCCCATACAATTCAAGATATAAATGTTACCTTCTTCTGTACAGACACCTTCCAGCCAATAAAATGATCTTACCCAATCCTTCCAGTTCTTGAACTACCTCTTTCCAAACAGGCTCGATGTGGATACAGCTGAAGCACCAGTCTGAGGTGATCTTGATGAGGTAAGGTTTCCTGAAGCTGTCTGGAACCACTTCATTCACGTAGTGCGAGAAGTGCAATAAATACTTCTCGTCGATGGAGTCCCGCCGCTCAGAATTAAAAGGGAAATGAAAAAAGGATTCATCGAAGTAAAAATTCTCATGGAAATGGCGGAAGCGATACTCTCGCTGTTGCTGCTGCTTCTGGTAGCCCTGGTTCTCTCCGGCATCTCCATAGTGATCATAGTTGGATCTCTTTTCTTCATTGGAAAGAATCTATAAGGAAAGTAAAAAAAAAAAAAAAAAAAAAGGAAATCTATGAAATGGAAAAATTTTCACCCAAAGGACTATCCTGTGAGCAGCATGGAAGACACGGGAAGAAAAGAAACGTAAAGCTATAGCACGGTTAGACATTCCGAGAGCAGTCGCCAACATACCAGGAAACTTTTCTCTCAATAGAAACATCCAGTATTTCAAGACCAAAAGACTTCAGTCCTTGTGTTCGTCTTGCCTTTAGAGATTTTGTGTTATCAAAGTATCGACACATCAGTAAAGCAAATAAAACTTAACATAATGTTGACCATAAAAAAATGGACTAGGTCATGCCACTTAAGTTGGAGTAACTCCAACCAGGACAGGACAAGCTGCGAACACCAACACGTTGCCACAGCACCGAGTGCAGGGTCTTGCACGTGACCTTTGTTTTAACTTAGAAACAACTTCGAAGTCTAAAATTCGAGAAGCTGTTTCAGGATGAGGTCCTATTCTATGAGCCAAGCGCTGTACTCAAAGAGTATCACCCGACACAAATCAAGGGAGCCGTGGACTTCTCTTTTGTGCACATTCCAGACCAAGCTACTTAAGCTGATGTGTTGGAAAATTGTTGAAAATCTTGTGTTTCCACGTACTTGGAAGCTTGTGTCACTTTAATAAATACGGGCCCATCAGTTTTTCTTTAATATAAGCTCTAGTACATATGCTGCTGAGATGAGCACGTGATAAAAAAGTTTCGGGGTGCCTGGGTGGCTCAGTGGGTTAAAGCCTCTGCCTTTGGCTCAGGTCACGATCCCAGGGTCCTGGGATCCAGCCCCACATCGGGCTCTCTGCTCAGCAGGGAGACTGCTTCTCTTCCTCTCTCTCTGCCTGCCTCTCTGCCGACTTGTGATCTCTGTCAAATAAATAAAATCTTAAAAAAAAAAGTTTCGACAAAGGAAGTAGAGACCTACGTTGAGGAATTCTGAGAATTCTGCAATTCCAATTAAAGCCTTTAAAATAGGCCACTTTTTTTTTAAAGAGCTGAAGAAGTATTCAGGCACCGATTTCAACATATTGGATGTGGCTAAATAGGCTTTCTTTCTTTTTTTTTTTTTTTTAAGATTTTTATTTATTTGACAGACAGAGATCACAAATAGGCAGAGAGGCAGGCAGAGAGAGAGAGGAAGAAGCAGGCTCCCTGCCGAGCAGAGAGCCTGATGCGGGACTCGATCCCAGGACCCTGAGATCATGACCTGAGCCGAAGGCAGAGGCTTAACCCACTGAGCCACCCAGGCGCCCCTAAATAGGCTTTCTTTACCATCATCTAGAAACTAGGTCAAGGACACTGGGGGTATGTGCCCTCTCGGAGAGGTCATTACAAAACTGGCCAGTTAAAGAGTATTTTATCAAAGCTAATGGATGCATCACAAGTTTGACACGATACCTCATAAGCCTTGCTAATTTGGATGAACTTGTCTTCTGCTCCAGGATTTTTGTTTTTGTCAGGATGCCTGAAACAAAAACGGGCAGGCAGTGAGCGTGGATTCAACGTTTTACACACAATTAACATCCTGTACACACAGTTCACCACATCAGAGGCGAATGCAAGGCCATTTTGTAAGACGGTTTCTTAAAAATAAATGGTAGAAGCAATCAGTTGCTTCCCATGACCATCACAATTAAGTGAAACTTTGGAACCGGCTGTTTCTACCCAAAACGCTTCAGCGGGGCACAATTTCAAAGCACCAGGGAGTTCGGCAGCGTCCCACAGAGGAAAGGTGTGCTGTGGGCATGTCTTTACCTGGTTCCTACACACTGCTGAAGCTGGCTCCAGGCTAATGTCACTGAGCCCCAAGAGCTGACTTCTCTTCCTAGGATGGGGGCAGTTCATTTCAACGTTAGAATGTCATCTAGGAAGGGATTTCTTCTGACCAGTCAGGGAGACATAGGAAACAGCTCTTCTGACACACCGTGAACTCATTTAGTGACAACCATGTTCCAAATAGCATTTGGCTCCTGATGTTCAAATGAGAGTGTTTCAGTTTCGTTATTGCCCTGCTTGTCCCTTTTTGCCTAAGGTGGCCTTTTGCCTATAAATGGATAATGATTTCCAGGCCCTCTGTTTTAAGAGGTGAGAAAAATCTGTAGTTTATGCAAGGTGATTTAAATTTCTGTTAGAAATAATGTTTGCTATTTTCCATAGCTGGCAATCAACTGTATCCATTTGTGGTCATTGATTATTCTGTTATTCTGTAATATACCCGTGTTTATGCCAATTTCAGTTTTAGAGATTTTTAAAGTCCTGAAACTAGGGGCTAGGTTTTACTTCCTTAGGATCCCCCAAGACCTAAGTCAGCGTTTTATACCAACTGATTTTTCAATGTTCTTTTTGTTAAGAGACTTTAATACAGAGTGTATTCTTTACGTAATCACTTTGGCTAACTTTTAGTAAATTTCCTCTAGCAAAGGTTCAGGAAAGAGAAACCATCCACCGGGAAGCAAATGACTACTAAAAACAGCACCAAGTACATTGGAATAAAGAAAACTTATAACTTGATCAACTTATTCTGGCAGGAACATGTTTGAATGAATTAAACCACATATTCTGATTTCTCTAAAAATAAACTGCAAATGGCTGGCTGTTGAATTTAGACATCATTCCTCCCTTAACTATCTAGTTCTTATTATGGGTATTAGTGGGAAAAAAATGTCAGCTGGGCATAATGAAAAGAGTATGACTTAAGGAAACAAGATGGTGGTTCCAAAGCATGTTTCTGGATGATAAAAAAAAAAAAATGTTTTAAATATTCAGACTTAAGCTGAAGGCTGAAAAGAGAAAAATGATGCAATCACACAAACGAAGATTGAACATATAGAATGTGGTAGGGGAAGAAGGATTGGAAGGGGCTTTTGAGGAGACCGAACCAAGGAGAGGGCTGTGAGGGCGGCTGGGTTAGAATCACAGATCCTGACGCAGACAAAACCAAGGCCAGAGAACAGGGAGGAAACCACAAGACAGTTTCAGGTTATAAGGAATATTTTCCTAATTGCAGGACACTACCACAAGGTGGCAAACATGTAGGGAAGGATAAATCCGGCTCTAGGAAAGAACTGCCCAATACTATTTTCAGTATGTAGGAAATATGTCACCAACCGCAATATGATACCCGTTCCTTAAACCTGGAGTGAAGAAAATACTGTACTTGGTATCTACTGGCTGTAGAAAAAGTAATACAGAAAAGTCGTAGACAAATCGTTTTACTGTTCCAGTGACTGACCATGTTAATACTCATTTGCTTCCGATCAAACTTTAGGACTCCTTTTTCCTGGGGTGTCAGGGTGTTTATCGGGCCAGTGTAGATGATAAAAGGGAAAGCACCTATGTGAAAACTTAATTATTAGGAGAGAAACATAGTTTTTCTGAGAGGAAAAAGTGACTTGAAATGATTTCACCAAGGAAAGGGAAATGGCTCATTTCAGTGCCCATGAAGCCGTCATGAAATGAAACCAAAGGTTATAGGGATAAAACAGTGCCGTTGCCAAAACAGCAACAAGGAGTAACACAGTGAAAATACAAAGGTGAAGTAAAATGCTAGACTTTCCCTGGATGATACTCCCTATACTTCTGAGGTGATGAATGACTCCTAGAGAGAATGTAATTAAGGAAGAGAAGCATATGACTCCTTTAATTAATAGCATAACACCCTTTTCAGCTCTGGAAGACAGAAAAGTCAAAGTTGTACATTTTAATAAATCCCACATACTCAAGCGATCACTTCTGCTTTTAAAATATTGCCAAAAGCCCGTACCCTGTCCAAAAGAATGAGGCTACCTTTCGAATTTATTGCAGATTTAGGTATTTTGCTTTAAATATAAAGAGGCAAGAGTCTGAAACAATGTGGAAAGCAATTTTGTTGCAAAGAGAGTCCCTGGAAAGAGGCCACACTGTAATCAGACTGTGTTTTTAGTACTGAATTCTGGATTCTCTGTGATTGGAGTTTGGTTTAAAATATTTATGTATTCAAAACACTGTATTTTAAACTACATTTTACCTTTATCGCAACCCGTTTAAAACTAAGCTCCTTCTTTCACTGAAGAATAATGGTGTCAGGCAGAGGCACACACAGAATGCAATGTCATCTGCACGTGGCAGCTTTGCTCCCGCATAACTTCCTGCCCGCCCCAGCACTAACCCACTCACTCTTCCGTCTACTCAGATGGGTAAGGGATTAAAAAGTAAAAAAAGCAATCAACTACCTATTGGCGCAGGTCAAGCTATGGGGCCCAGAGGTAATAAAGACTTTGTAACGGTGAGCCTAGATTTACCCCCAGGTAAGAGAGACAGCATACCTCTCTCATAGCGTAATTATAAGGTATAAATTAGATAAATAACATAGAACTGGGAGCCTAGCATGCAGTAGGTATGCGATGATCGTTCCCATCCCAAACCTGCTTTTATATCTATGACTGGCTCCCCCAGCTTCTAGTCACTTGTGCCCTTCCCATCCTCTCCCCTCCTGCTGTTCCCCTCCAGCTACACAATCCAGATACTTCTATTCCTTTTGCACATCCAAAGCATTGGTGGAAAAAACTGCTGACATCTGTCTGTAGGTTTTAAATTTATTGCTATCCTGCTAATTCACATATATTCTTTAGCAAATACAAAACCTATCTAGGCAAAATGATGATTTTTCTACATTTCTACAAAATGATGATTTTTAAGAGTAACGTACTCGGTTCCTGAATACTGTAAAGCTGAGGGCAAAAAGCTCTTACTCTAAATTTTTTTGAAAGCTTAACATAAATAGTTTAGAAAACAGGATTGGAGGATGTTCCCTTCTGCAGTGACACTTACAAAGAGTTACTTTGTGAATAACACAGCGTGGGGATGGTTACCTGACCTATGGTTGATTACATATATATTTTAAAACTAAAGCTCCCTTCTACATTAACATTCAATATGCTAGCAGCATCTAGGGTAATCTTTTACGCCAAAGAATTTTTAAAAGGGGGTTTCCCAGCAACACAGGCTTTGGATCTCATCACTAAAAATTATAGAATAACATGAACATTAGTTCTCCCCAGTAAAATATTTTAGACAGATGTATATTTACTGAACATAGAAACAGAGACAAATAAAAGCTAACCATAATTTAGGCTTCATTCCCCTGCTAAAACTGCTTAGTTTATATTAAACTGCTATTTCTTTGTTTCACCTACCATTCCCGGGCGAGCTTCTTATAAGCCTTTTTAATATCAGCCTGACTGGCTGTTCGGCTGACCCCTAGGACTCTGTATGGGTCAAAATCCAACGCAGACAGAATTTGCAGGATCAGAACCAGAACTATCAAGAACTGCCAGGAAATGCTCAACTTTTTCACTTCCATTTCTCTTCCTTTCCAGAGCTGAAATGATTGAAGAGGCAATAAGTTTCAGTGGTAGAAACCTGGACAGTCTTACTTTTTTAGGTAAAGGGGTAAGATATAGAGATGAAAAACAAAACCAACAAAAGCTCTTTGGCAGGAAACGTGTCAATCTGTTTGACCAGGTCTTTTAAAATCAATCATCTTGCTGCTACTTTTGAACATACCATACATAAGAACTATTATAGATGGAAAGATGAGCAGTAAGAATTAACAGCAACTTTCCAGACTCCTTGGGTTAGAAAAGCTTTAGAAATGACTGAAAATGAATGAGATGAAGAAATGATAAGCCAATGTGGGAAAATATACATAGGAAAATCAAGGCAACTACATCTCAAACACACTGTTTCACTTAGTCTGACAATAATACTTTAAATTTAAAAAATAAGTGGCTTAAGAACACTTCACTGAGTACATGCTAAATAAATTCATGAGATCGTAAGATTTGCCAGGTGCAAAACTATGAAACTCAATAGCTGTGACATTCTTGGGGTTAAATAAGTACAAGTAGGAAAGTGAGATACTCTTAAAAAAAAAAAAAGACGACGGTTATGACATTGTGTACCCCAAATCTATTCTTTCTCACCACACCCACTGGACCAAAAAAAAAAAAAAAAAAAAAGAGACCAAAGATGAGGAAAAGCTGGTGAGAAAAAATTTAGTTTTCCATGTGAAGGGAGGTTAATGGCAAAAGCTGTAGACCAGGCAGGGTCTTCAAATGTTAAAGATCCATGTCTGGGGCGTGCCATAACTGAATTCACTGTGGGTTCAGAAAGAATCCTGGTTGGTTACTGAACAAGGTAGTGCTGTATTGCACGGACATTTACAGTCCAGAAGTATGATCTTTGTTCTATCATACGTTGAGTTTTCAAGGGTCATATTTATCTTGACTTCTCATGAATTACTCAAGTTTTATGGTTCAAGTGTCTAATGTGACACCTGACTTAAGGAAGGCAAAGCTGTTAACAGCGGTGCATTTTGACAAGCGGAAGTCTCAATAGTGCCTGGGAGTGCTCACAAAATTGACCCATTTGATGGCCAATTTTTAGGACTGCATGCATACTGAGCAAAAATCCTAAACCAAATCAGTCTCTTTCTTGTTAAGGCAACCTATAACCGATTCTGTCCTATAAAACCCCGCACAGAGCGCTGAAACTCGGGAAGGTGAGGTAGCTATTGGTTAGGCACACAGGCTCTGGAACAGACTCATATTGGGATCTGTCCTCCACCACTTTATGACCTTGGGCAATTTACTTAAACTTGCAAAGCCTCAGTGTCATTCATAAATGGAGGTGAATTAATAACACCTTGAAAGGATAAACAAGGGAGTTAAATGTATGTAAAGGATTTACTGAACATAGGGTCAACAGTCAGAAAGTGATACTTATTATTTTTCCTATCACGCAGTGCAATCGCTGCCTTATTCCACCGTGTCAGTCGCCTCCAGTGAGCAGCCCGAGGCGGGGGGCTGTGAAGTTCTTTGGCTGGCAGTCTCGAGCTCGACTGTGCCCGCCTCGGGGCAGAAATCACCTGCCCAACAGGTAGGCTACCGCCCGAGGCAGTATCCCCCAGTCCAGGTAGCGGCTCCAGGAGGCACGCTCCAGGTCTGAGCTCCCGCCGGAGGTCGCAACCCTCCAGGAGACGGCCGCCTCCCCCGCCGCCCACCGAGAGCCCTGGGCAGGGCCCTGTCGGCTCCCAGTTTCCCCCGGGCCCGGGGGAACCGGGAACGAGGAGGAACTGACGGGAGATCCCCGAGCCTGCCCGGCCCCGCCGCGTCCGCGGCTCCGCGCGTCACGCCGGGAAGGAGTTACCGGGAAAGGGCACCGGCCCAACCGGCTGCGGCGTCGGTGCTCCAGTTAGTCCGCCGGGCCGGGAGCCTCCGGTCCGCACCAGCGCTGGCCGGGACCTGGGGAGGGGAGGGGGGCGGGAACGAGCGGGAGGGGTCACGTGACACTTAAAGGCTCGGCTCACCGAAGGCGCGGACTGAACGGGTCGACGGCTTCTACTTTGCGAATCTGTTTTGACCCTTGCTACCCGCCGTCTGCGCGTGGACCTGGCGCGGTTGCCATAGAAACGAGGCGCGCTCTTTGGCTGGATCCAAAGGGATGATCGTGACCAAAGAGGCCAAAACGTGCCTCCTAGAGAGGCAAAGTCGCGATGCATGATGGGATGCCCCAAAGACTTCCCCGAGTCAGGGAGGAGTTTCCCCTCCTACCAGGAGATGGCCCTCGTCTGGCAACAGTTGCTAGGGTGGGGAAGCAATAGCTGGTCCCTGTTCTCTTTAACCCTATTCATAGAATCCTAGAGCGTCAGAGTTGGACGGGACCTTGGGGAGCCTTTCTAGTCCGACTCCTCCTTATACTGATGGGGAGACTGAGGCCCAGAGAGAGGCAGGGACTTGCCCAACGCCTAGAATCCAGGACTCCCAAATTTACCTACCAAAGCGAGCTCCGCCTTAGAATGTACCAGGGACTGGCCTCAGCACAGGAAAGAGATGTGTGTGTGTGGCGGGGAGGGAGAGGTGAAGTCACAGGTCAATTAGGTACACTTTCATTGAGCCGATGATATAGGTTCCTTGGGGATATAAAGATAGAGATTTCATATCCCCCCGCCCTGTTTCTGTTATTTAAAAACATTTTTCTTTGCGTTTATCACCAATACACTGTATCTTTTATTTCTTTATGTTATCTTTTATATTTCTTATATTTGTTCATATTGTCATCGTCTGTCTCCTCCCACTGGAATGTAAGCTTCTAAGGGTAGGGCCTTTTATTGTGTTCACCTAGATCTTCTCGGTGCCTGCGTAGACAGCACAGGCAGGATCTTAACAAATATTTGTGGAATAAACGAATGAATGGGGCTGAGGTTTTGAGACTCAGAGAATGGATTCTAAGGTGGACTTGAGTCGGGTTCAGGTCTGAATTTTGACTGCCTTGTGCCTCTTACTACCTCTGGGACCTTGAACGGAGACCACTTCCCTGAGTCTGGTCTATAAGATGGGTGAAAGGAACACTTTTTGGTATATTCCTTTGGTAGGATTGTAGTCAAGTGAGATAACGCAACGTCAAGTGACTAGCACAGTGGCTGAGACTTAGCAAATGCTCAATAAACAGGAGCAATTATTTATTTATTTATTTGTTTGTTTGTTTGACAGACAGAGATCACAAGTAGAGAGGCAGGCAGAGAGAGTGGGGGAAGCGGGCTGCCTGCTGAGCAGAGAGCCCGATGCAAGGCTCGATCCCAGGACCCTGAGATCATGACCTGAGCCTAAGGCAGAGGCTTGACCCACTGAGCCACCCAGGCGCCCCAAACAGGAGCAATTATTTTTGAAATGTGGAAGTGAGCTGTACAAACTGGGAGTTCGGAGAGATTTCTGCCAGTTTTGGGTGTTTTTTAATTTTTTTTTTCTTTGTAGGCGGTACTAGGGTGGGACGGAGGGCAGAGGGGGAATTTAAGACCTTGGTTGGATGAGACAGGCGAGTTTGGAACAGTAAACGACGACATCTGGGCACGGGACTAGGGCAGGAGAATTAGTTTTATCACAGGTGGGGAGGGGGCTAGAGGACACCGTACCCGCGAGGGGCTTGAATGGGGCGGGACAGACCATGGCTCCAGGTATGGGTGTCCCGCTTACCAGCAGTGTGATTGCCTCCCGAGTTTTTGTAAAAGCGGAGTGGTGGTGCCTTCTGGCTGGGGGGTGGGCGGCGCGGACTAGGGGTGCGCTCTGGGGGCGGGGCAGAGACGCAGGGTACGCCTTCGGGGCGGGGCGGCGGCACGGGGGTGTGTCCTGGGGGCGGGGCGCGGAGGCTGGGCCGCTGGGGCGGAGGTGGTGCGGTGGCTGGGCCTGGGGGCGGGACCCACGGGGCCGAGGGGATGAGGGGGCGGGGCTCAACGCGGGGGCCGGTCCCAAGGCGGGTCCTGGGCTGCGGGCGGGGCGCGGCGGCGGAGGCCCGGAAGCTGACCGAGGTCGCCCGGGTTCCCGCCGTCTGGCTGCCATGGACGAGGCGGACCGGCAGGTCCTGCGGCGGTGCCGGGTGCAGCTGGTCAACGAGCTGCAGGTGGCCCCGCTCTGGGACGTTCTGGTGACCCACCAGCTCTTCACGCCCGCCATGATCGAGGACATTCAGGTGCGCCCAGTTTCCCGCTCCGCGCGCAGACTTCACGTCCCAGCTGGGGTCAGGGGGGCCGCGCGGAGAGGGTTGCTGAAGCCTCAGGATGACTTTAAGGCCAAGCTCCCACTCTTTCCTTCCGATTTGTGCCCCCAGTGCCCATCCCCTTTGGGGAATCGTCCTGTGGGAACCCCCTTTTACCTCGCGGCGTTGAGCCCACTGGTTCGTCCAGCGGAACCGTGCCATCCCAAACGCCTTTTCCAGGGTTGGAGAGAGTGATTCCCCGCCCCGCCCCGCCAGCAGCCAACCCTGTTGGCTGCAGCAGCACTGTGTTTCTGCCCGGGAAGGAGGCCTGTGTTGTTCCTTTTCGTGGAGGTTCAGGGCACCCAGCTGGAGGGGTTGAGTCACACTGCCTGGGTCCCTGGCTAAGTCACTGATCGTCTTCGAACGTTAGTTTCCTGGACTCTGAACTGGGTTACAACGGTAGTAGCGTGCGAACCAAATGAGCTAATGGATGTGGAACTCTAAGGTCAGGTGCAGAGCCAGGGCCTAGCTGCCTGTGCCCTGCCCACTTTGGCCAGCCTCTCCTGTGCTAAGTTTGTTTCCTAAGGGGTTTTGGAGGTGAGGGGCCTGATGCAGGGAATGGACAAAATAAATATGCGAGGTTCTCTTTAAAAGCAGGGGGAGTCCAGGAGGTATTTCCTACCAGGAGGTGTGAGTGGCTTTCCGGAGGCCTCTGGCCTGGGGGCTGCTTGCAGACCGGGTGTCGGTTTCCTCCATCATCATCCAGGAGCTTGACCTGACCTAGTGAGGAAGTCTTTAATAGGATAAGGGTCATATGAAAAATTATCAGTGAATAATAATAAATTAAAAGAAGTCTTATGGGCATCTGCTCTGTGGCCTGTACTAAAGAGTGGAAATGGTTGAAGGCCATCTCTGTGCCTTCAGATACAAATTCAAATGCCCACAGAGGCCCAATGGGTGGGCATTGCGGTGGGCAGCCCCCCAGCTCCAGCTCAGTGTGGTCATTCCAGAATGCTGGCCCTGTGTGGCCAGGTTTTTAAAGAGAAGCTGAAAATCCTGATTTTGATATTAAATTCCCTGATTTTAAATGTTAGCGACAAATTCAGATTTTTATTTTATTTATTTTTAAAAGATTTTATTTATTTGACAGAGAGAGAAGAGAGAGGCAGGCAGAGAGAGAGGGGGGAAGCAGGCTCCCTGCTGAGCAGAGAGCCTGATGCGGGCCTCGATCCCAGGACCCTGAGATCATGACCTGAGCCGAAGGCAGAGGCTTAACCCACTGAGCCACCCAGGCACCCTAAATTCAGATTTTTAAAAGAACATCACATGAACGACAAGGCCACCATTTTGCCACACCTGGTTTGGCTGAGCCACATGGATCTAGGTCCTCATCCTGGCTTTGTCACATATTAGCAAGTTGCAGTGCCTTTCTGGGACTCAGTTTCCCTCATCCTTAATGTGGGGATAATTGTAATTTTACCCCTTAAGGTTGTTGAGGGGGACTAGATGAAATGATGCATTTAACACAGCATCTGTCTTACTGTGAGTGTTCTGTAAATGTTGAGAGAAAGGCCCATAGCTATCTGTTTTGTTAGTGAGGATTATCTTTTCAGTGACATTATCGGTCTGTGCTGTTCAGTATAGTAGCTGTTAGCCACATGTGGCTATTTAAGTGTAAGTCTGAAGTAATTAATACTAAATAGAATAGAAAATTCTGTTCCTCAGTTGTTGGACCCCAGTGCTCAAGAGCCATGTTGGTTAATGCTGGCCATCTTGGTCAGCACAGGTGAAGAATATTTCCATCATCATAGAAAGTTCCCTTGGACAGTGCTGCTGTAGGACATTGGAGCCCAGGGTGGGTCTCATTCCTGTGGATCCTGAGGAACTTGGCCAGAGTTGGGTCTCAAAGGACAATGAGCAGATAAGCTTGTTCCTTCTTTTCCCTGTGTCAGTGACGAGCTCCCCCATCCTGACACCCATTAACCTCAACCCTTCCTGCACCTTACGATCCACCTGGTGAGTGCCCACATCCTGTGCTTTCTCCTTCTTGATTTTTCTGGTCTGTCCACTCACTTCCCCATTCCTGCGGCACCATCTTTGCCACTACCTGACCTGGCTGTGGCTCACTCCCTTCTGTTGTCCACCCTGCCCCGGGGGTAATTTTTCTAAAAGGCAGATCTGACTCTGTCACTTTCTTTCTCTCTCTCTTTTTTTAAAAAAATATTTAATTTATTTATTTCTTTGACAGAGAGAGAGATCACAAGTAGGCAGAGAGGCAGGCAGAGAGAGAGGGGGAAGCAGGCTCCCTGTGAGCAGAGAGCCCGATGCGGGGCTCGATCCCAGGACCCTGAGATCATGACCTGAGCCGAAGGCAGAGGCTCAACCCACTGAGCCACCAGTGGTTCCTCACAGCTTTCTTGGCGTGCGCACACAAAGGCCTCACCCCGCACCACTGTCTCCCATTCCAGCTTACATTTCTTATTTCTCTGAATTCACTCTTCACTTCCTAATGTTCTCTGGGGTCTCAGCAAAGCTTTACATCCCATGGTGGAGGCCTCCCTGGCTTCCCAAGTCTGAGTTGGATTCCCCTGGACCCTCCTAGGCTCACGTGCTTTCCCACCTGATACTTCTCTCTTTGGTGTGTCACCGTTGATTCGTGTGTTTGCAACCCCCGCTAGATGTCTGCTTGAGGACTGATACTGTCCACTGCTGTATTTTCAGCACTTAGCACAGTGTTGGGCTCATCAGAGATGCCTCCAAAATACTGAATGAATAGATGAGCAAAGGCTGGCAGGTGGCACACACTCAGTGTAATTGCACACACAAGTTTTGCACACGTGCCCGATTGTTTAGACTTATGCTAGATGGGAAATGGGGGTGACAAAGTGAGAGTCACAGGACATTGTGTGGATAATAGTGCCATGTCTTTCTTTCCAAACAGCATGCAGGCTCAGGGTCTCGGAGCGATCAGGCCAGGCAGCTCGTCATAGATCTAGAGACCCGAGGGAGTCAGGCCCTTCCTTTGTTCATCTCCTGCTTAGAGGACACAGACCAGAACAAACTGGCTTCAGTCCTGAGAGCGCGTCGGCAAGCAGAAAAGCAGAATCCAGAGGTCGTCAGACCCCGGAACCCCATGCCTGTGGTGGTTGGAGCAATGGGCCTCACACCAGAGGATCTCAGAGGGAAGCAAGGCCCATCGAAGGCGACTCCCGGAAAACTCGCTCCAGTGGTGCTGGGGCCTGAGCAGCTCTGGTCAGCCAAGCTCAGGCCAGAGGTTCTCAGACCAGAGATGCCCAGGCCAGTGGACAGTGGCTCTGGACGATTCAGTGATGTATGTGAGTACCAAGAGAGTGGTTGGTGGGTAGTTGGACCTATGAGGTTAGTGACCTTGGATATCCAGATCTCTCCCCAGGTGTGGGAAGTTCTCAGCCATTATTTTTCTAAATAAGCTTATTGCCCCTTTCTCCCTCTCTTCCTTCTTCTGGGACCCCAATACTGCATAGACGTTTCTTTTCAAGATAACCCATAGTTCATGTAGGCTTTCTTCATCTTCTCTGTTCTTTTCTCTTTGTTCTCTGCCGATAATTTAAAAAGACTTGTCTTCTACTTCGCAGATTCTTTCTTCTGCAGGATCGAGTCTGATATTGATGCTCTGTTGCATTTTTAATTTGATTTATGGCATCCTTCAGCTCTAGAATTTCTGTTTGGTTCTTTTTTATGATTTCTATCTCTTTTGTTCATGTGTTATTTTCCTGATGATGTTGAATTGTCTTTGTGTGTACTCTTGTAGCTTAGTGAGCTTTCTTGAGACCGTGATTTTGAATTCTTTGTCAGGCACATTGCAGGTTTCTATTCTCAGGGGTCAGTTTCTGGAAAATTATTGTGCTCCTTTGGTGGTGTCCTATTTCCTTGATTTCTCATGTTTCTTGAAGTCATGTGTTGGCTTTGCACTTGAAGGAGGAGTCATTTGAAGGAGTCCTTGCTGACTGGCTTCTTCAGTGCATCCAATCTTGGATTATTTTGTACCAGCGGTGTTTTGGAACATCTCTGCTTGATTCCCGGGCTTACACAAAGGCAGTCTCACTTGTGGATGGTAGTCAAATTGGTGTTCATTGTCGGGGAAGATAGTAGAACACTCTTATTTGTGCCATTTTGATGATGTCCCTCTCTCGCTTTATGGATCGATACTACTAATTTGGGGAATGAGAGAATTCTTCAGTTGTGGATACTTACTAGTTATATTGTCGGGGTGCTGCAGTAATTTGGAAATGAGTGATAGATCCAGATTTAAGGCTGTGAACTATAGGATTCTTCAGGCAGGTAAAACCACTTCCAGTTAAAAAAAATGGGACGTGAATGCTTTTCTGGCATGGCTTTAAAACTCTTGAGAGAATAGTTCCCAGTGAGGAGTCCCAGCCCTCTGTGAGCAATGAATGGCACAACTGTGGGATCACGAGAATAGGCTCCAGTACCGCTCACCTTGCACGGCAACTCAGAGATAGCCACCAAGTTCTCTTTGTTTAAGAAGAAAAATTCTACTACCTTACAGGCTGGTGGTCAGTGCTCTTCTTGCTAATCAAAATGAAAAATCATTTGACACTGAAGGAAAAATGATCACCTTTACTCATATATTCATTCTGCAAATACTTGTTGAGGACTTTCTGGGTGCTGGGCTCCATGGGTTCTACAGAAGGAAGTGTCCACTCTCCTAGAGCTTCCCTTATGCCTTTCTGTTTTAGAATTTCATGTGAATGGAATCACGTCATGTATACTCTTCTGACTCCTTTCCTTGGCATAACAACACAGCGTCGTATGTGTCCGTACCTTGTTCCTTTTCAGGCTGTGGAGCATTCCCGTGTATGGCTTTTTTCCTAAATTGTCTATCCATCAACTTGTTGAGGAACATTTGGATTATTTCTAGTTCTGGGTATTAAGACTATAAGGCTTTAGGGGCGCCTGGGTGGCTCAGTTAGTTAAACATCAAATATCTGCCTTCGGCTCAGGTCATGATCCCAGAGTCCTGGGATCGAATCTTGCATTGGGCTCTCTGCTCAGTGGGGAGCCTGCGTCTCCCTCTCCTTCTGCTTGCCTCTCTGCTTACTTGTGATCTCTCTCTCTCTCTGTCAAATAAATAAAATCTTAAAAAAAAAAGAGAGAGAGTAATGCTTCAGTGGGGTTGCCTGGGTGGCTCCGTCGGTTAAACATCTTACTTCAGCTTCGGTAATGATCTTGGGGTTCTGGGATTGAGCCCTGCGTTGGGCTCTGCACTCAGCGGGGAGTCTGCTCCTCCCTTTCCCTCTCCCGCTGTTCCTCCTCCCCGCTGTGCACGCGTGCCCTCTTTCTCTCCAATAAATAAATAGAATCTTTAAGGAAAAAATGGAATGAGGCTTCGGCGATCATCCACAGCCCATTTGTTTTCTGCTCACGCACTCATTTCTCTTGTGTCTGTACCTGGGAATGGAATTGCTGGTCAGAGGGTAGGTGTGTGTTCAACCTCACTGGAGACTTCTGAGCCGTTCTGCAAGGTGGCCATGCCCCTGGTCTCCCACTAGCACTGCCTGATGTTCCCCAAATTCTTGCTCTTTTATACTTAAAGACCCTTGCCCCGCCCCTGTTGGGCCAGCCATTCATGTCTTCTCTCTCTCTCCAGGTGCTCAGGAGATTTCCAAGCAAAATGCTGATTTGGTGAGTCTTCTTGTGACCTGGGGCCAGCTGCCTTGGCTTTGGGCTCTTCTGCTCTACACATCCCAGGTCCTTCCCTCTGCAGCTGTCCCAGGAGCCCAGGGAACCGAGCCCAGCTGGCGGGAGGGTCCCAGGCCCTCTACAGCTCCCTGACGCTGGCACAGCTCTTCCCAGAGCCGACTGTCCAAGCCTCCCTGCTCTTCCCTTGACTGTGAAGTTGGGGGCTCAGACCTCACGTGAGGTGGCTGTCAGAATCGGCTGTGGGACCGAGTCACTCTCACTCATAACACTTGTTGTGTGAGTCCTGCGTGCCGGTCCTGGGCTCCATGCCACGATCCTGGGAGTGGACCCCTTGTGTTTCTAGTCCTCGTGCTAGACTGTCAGCCTAGCAGAGGCCACGTACACAAAGAAATAACCTCTGTCTAAATAGTGTTAAACTGTGACAAAAAGGACGGGCTGCTGTGAGGGAGGATTCCTGAGGACCCGGGGAGCCTGGCTGGGAAGTGGTGTCCATCCTGAGGGCAGGCCGGGCCACGGGTCTGTCTGCTGCAGGGGCCACCCACACAGTTCTTGGGGGCTCCCCTGGATGGACAATCTGTCTGGTCCTTTTAGGGCGAATGCCTCTGGGTGTTGGATTTCTAAGCTGAGGGCCGTTGTGGGAACTGGTCTTCTCTCCCAGGTTTGCTCTCTGTGTGCCCTCCCACACACGCTCACGCCCGTCTGGGTTGCAGTCTGTGTGCTTTTGCCCCAGAATGCCTGGTGTAGATGCTGCTGCCCTGTCAGAGGGCGGGCAGACCCCTCTTCTCTCCCCTCTCTCCAGACTGCCAGCTGCACGCATGAAAACCAGGGGCTCGCCTTCTCTCCTGAGGGGGGGCAGCGAGCACCCTGCTGACACTAGTCCCTGTGCTTGGGCAGGCCTACGCCCTGAACGCAGACCCCTGCGGCCACTGCCTGATCATCAACAACGTGAACTTCTGCCTCGAATCGAGGCTCACGGCCCGCACCGGCTCCAACATCGACTGTGAGAAGCTGCGTCAACGCTTCCACTTGCTGCATTTCATGGTGGAGGTGAAGTGCGACCTGACGGCCAAGGTAGGGTCACGGTCCACGGGGAGAGGTGGGGGCGGGGTGGGGCAGGGTCCCACGACCTACCCGACGAAGCCCAGCGACTCCCCGAGATGAGCCCTGAAGACTGGAGCAGCAGCAGAGGCAGTGTGGCTCCGGGGGGTCCCAGGTCGGGTCGCAGCCTCCGGGCAACCTGGTTGAAGACGGGTCCTCCCCTGTGTCTCCTGGACTTTAGCTTCCTCATCCAGACAGCAGGAAGGGGATTCTCCTCCTCGGGTCACTGTGAGGAGTGAATGAGCCATGCCCGAGCCCAGCACCTTGTCGCCAGGAACGGTGGCTCTTGTGACTGTCAGGGCAGGCCTTACGGCAGTGTTGGCTGCGGGAGCAGGGGAAGTGCTCTGCCCAGGTGGGCCTGGCGTGGGGACCCGATCTGTCCGTGCTCTGCCTTATCTGCCACCTTCTCTCGTAGCAAATGGTCCAGGCTTTGGTGGAGCTGGCGCGGCGGGACCACAGCGCCCTGGACTGCTGCGTGGTGGTCGTCCTCTCCCACGGCTGTCAGGTAGAGGTGCTGGCTCCTTGGGCAGCGGCCCCCGAGCTGAGAGGGAGGCTGAGCTGAGAGGCCATGACAGAGCCCCGGTCTTTCCTGGGTCCTGGCTTTGTGGGAAGAGCCATGGGGCCCTGTCTTTCCCCTGTTGGCTTCCTGGGAGCCATCTGGCCCTCTGAGGAGTTGGAATCTCCTCCTCTGGGAGGGCGCCGTGTTCCTGGGAGAAGCCATCTGGGAGAGAGAGGGAAAGAGGTTCTGCTCACCAGAGCTCCCACCCGGGATTTTGTTCAGAGCCGGGTATAGCACACAGGAGCTCCCAGCTCCTCCCTCTGTCCTGCTCACCGTGGTCCCAGGTCCTTTGCTGGGTGTCAGGACACTGGGATCCACTCTGGGCTTGGCCATTAATGTGCTGGGTCATTGTGGCCCAGCCCCTCTCCGTGCCTGGGCCTCAGGTCCCTCACTCATCTTTTCATGTGAGGGTTAGACAGATCAGAAAGGAGGCCTGTAGTCCCGCAGGGGGTTGCATAGTGTTTTCAAAATTGGGAACTTTGTCATAGAAATCAGGGTTTTCCAGCCTCTCTTGGAAAACCACAGTGGTCTGGCCTTACTAGGCCACATCCTTACAGAGCGAAACTCCAGCCTGTAGCTGGGCAGGGACTGCCCCCTTTTCATTTGTGGTGTGACCCCCAGACCAACAGCGCGGTCTTCACCAGGAACTCACGAGAAATCAGACTCTCAGGCCTTGCCCCAGATCTCTTCATGGAGAGCCTGCACTTTGACAGGGCCCCACATGCAGAAAGTCTGAGAAGAACAGAACAGTGGTTCTCAATGCTTAGCTGCATCAGAGGCTCCTGAAAGACCATGTTGCTGGTCCCCACCACCAACGTTTTGAGTTTGGTCTGGGGGAGCCCAGGACTCAGGAAGCCTTATGGGTTCCCGGGTGATGCTGATGCCACTGGTCCAGGGACCACAGTTTGAGAACCGCCGATCTAGAAGAAGCGGGCTGCACTCTCCAGTTCGGCCTTTTTAGGCACGTGAGTCTGAGACCTCCAGAATGTAGACTGGCTGGATCCATCCAGAACCAACCTCTGTCTGAGTTAGGCTTGTGCCCCTGGCTGGGACCTTCTAAACTCTTGGCCCCACAAAGCCACTGGAGGGTGTGTTGGATTCTTACCCCGGCTTTTTGGTTTTGTAACCAGGATTCTTGGTCTCCTAGGCCAGCCACCGCCAGTTCCCAGGGGCTGTTTATGGCACGGACGGATGTCCTGTGGCCATCGAGAGAATTGTGAACATCTTCAATGGAGCCGGCTGCCCCAGCTTGGGAGGGAAGCCCAAGCTCTTCTTCATCCAGGCCTGCGGTGGGGGTAAGCAGGTCCTCAGTCTCCCCGCCGATGACTCCAGTGGGAGGAGCCGCCTCCGCCTCCTCTCCAGCCCCTCCTGATGCCCAAGGGGTCTATCCGGGCGGTCAGAGGGTCCCAGACATGGCCCCTTTGCCCGAACGGCTGCACCTGCCTTTGTCTCGAGTAGGCCTCAGCTTTGTCTGGCCTGTGGAGGTTAGAGCCTCTGGGGCTCCTTCAGCTCCGGTGGCTTCAATTCCAGAGACTTGGCAATGACAAAGCAGGGGAGAGAAAAAAAAACCTCTTACATTTTCCTTATCATTCCTTCAACCTGCCTCAACTAGACCCTCTTAATACTGTCCCAGAGAAAGGGAGGCCAGAGCCAAATTACTAGAATTCCCAAGGGCCCAGGTATTGGAGATTCATAATATTATGTGTGTATATATATATATATATATATACACACATAAACATATATACACACATATATGAACATATGTATATGTATATATATATATATATATATATATATATTTTTTTTTTTTTTTTTTTTTTTTTTTTTAGAAAGAGAGCACATGAGGAGGGGGTGGGGAGGGGCAGAGGGAGAGGGAGACAAGCAAACTCCCTGCTGAATGGGGAGCTGGACTGGGGCTCTATCCTAGGGCCCTGAGAGCACAACTTGAGCCGAAACCTAGAGATGGACGCTTGCTTAGCTCGCTGAGCCCCCGGGCGCCCCAGCAGCATATTCTTCTGAATGTGTTCATCTGTCCCATATTGTTCCACGTTGGTGGGGTCAGGTGAGGGGGTGTGGGTTGTCTAGGAGAGCAGGCTCTGGTCACATGACATCTGGTAAGTGTTTACTGAGTAAAAATTACTGTGAGCTGTGATACCCGGCTGTGCATTAGGTGCTGGGGATACAGGGTAGACAGGGTCTCTGCCCCCTGGAATTTATAATTTGACTGGAATTGCATCAGGTCACGGTTGTGACCCATGCTCGTAACTTGACCATGAGTGACTGGGAATGCCAGGTTCCGTCTTGGTGGTTCCTTGCTTCCTACACAAACATGGGCTGGTTTATCTCTAGAAGCCTTGGCAACTGGGGATAAGAACAGAACCTCCTAGCATCGCTATGAAATATCTTGCATATTACAGCACTTAACACGGTGCCTGGTTCATTCTTGTAGCTGCAGACCTGGACTCTCCCCGTCCCCCTGGCCCCAGAGGACCCTGTGTCGCCTAGGAGCCCCCTGCCCCCTGTCCCCAGCACAGTTACCTCAGAGTTATGGTAAGAGGAAGGTGGAAAGGCTGCTGCTCTTGGGGTTGTAGAAATCTGCTCCCACTCATCGTTTTTATTACGATCCCAAAGGTAGTCAGCCAATGTTCTTGCTCTGAAGCAAATGGTTCTTCCTTCTTGTGCGAAGAGAGGGAAAGGTGAGGTGGGCAAGGGAACCATGGACAAGGCTGAGCTGGGACACAGCTTGCTGGGAAGGTCACAGGTAGCTGGTCTCCCGGCTCGTTGCGTCCTCATTGTCCCCTCTCAGCAGCAGGGTCACTCTCCCGACTCCTTAGCGGGCCCGCGAGGTCTGCAGCCTCTGTTCTGCCCTCACAGCACTTTGTCCTTGTACTGAGATGGCCTCGCCCCCTGGTCAGCCAGGTCCCCCCAGCCTGGCACAAAGCCCACAGCATGGTTGCATCTTCTGTGGATCCTGATTATTTGATTTTGAAATAGCAAAATTTTGAGCAAAATTTTAAATAATATCGATTCCCTTCACTAAAAACAAAACCCCCAAAAAACAAAAGAAAACCCAACTCCGTGGAAACAGCAAGGTTTCAGAGCTGGAATGCGTGATTGCGAGGCTGCCTTTGGAGCTGCGGTCCCTCTCTGCCCAGGTGGCCGTGGACCTTGTGTGCAACGCGGTGGCCACATGGGGGCGGTAGGGAGACCGAGAACAGAAATGCTGACCCGCCCACAATCTGGGGACACAATCGGGAGTCTCCTTGTTTACAGGCATTTGAACATCTGCCCTGGATTTTGGTGAATCTTGGGTTGCTTTTGCAAAATTCACTGTTGTTACAATTTCAAAGAGTTTTAAAATCCTTTGACAAGTCCCACGCCCCTTCCGTCAGAGGTGGCGCATGCCCCAAGGCAGAGACATGTGCCTCGAAGTTGGTGGCGCTGGTGTGGCCTGTCAGGAGGGGGTAGTGTGATACAGCGTGATCTGGCCCCATGCACTTGGCTGGAGCCAAGCGGCCTCTGCAGGGCCGAGCTGGTCATTTTGGGGCCGCCCCTCTTCAGACTTCCAGGGCTCATGCTGAGAAGGCAGAAGGGAGCAGTGTGCTGCGGGTTGTGGATTTTCCGTGCGGAGGGTTCAGCTCCTCCTCCCACTGTGTTTATTTCTTTTTTTTTTTTTTTTAAGATTTTATTTATTTATTTGACAGAGATCACAAGTAGGCAGAAAGGCAGGCCAAGAGTGGGAGGGGGAAGCAGGCTCCCTGCTGAGCAGAGAGCCCCATGTGGGGCTCGCACCCAAGACCCTTAGATGACCTGAGCCAAAGGCAGAGGCTTTAACCCACTGAGCCACCCAGGTGCCTGCTGTGTGTTTATTCTTACGGGGAAGTGAGGGAAGTGAGTGAATAATGCGGTTGCTGTGCAAGGTTTTGTTGGAATACCGTTTTCAGTTCTCTTGGGTGTAACTCTTGTAACTTGTTTTTAAAGCTTTTTAAAAAAGTTTCTGCACCCCCCCCATTTTTCCTAATGAATGTGTACAACTTTTGTCATAGTAAAAAGTAAAGGTTGGGGGACACCCGGGTGGCTCAGTCAGTTAAAATCTGACTCTTGATTTTGGCTCAGGTCATGATCTCAGGGTCATGAGATCGAGCCCTGCATCGGGCTCCACACTCAGTGAGGAGTCTGCTTGAGATTCCCTCCCATTCCCTCTGCCCCTCCCCAAATTAAAAGAAAGGCAAAGCTTCTGTTTTTGTTTCTTGCTGAGGTTTGCTCAGCCCTGGAACCCTGGTTCCAGAGGGGATCCGATGGTCTCAGGCTGGGGCAGGCCGGATGTCACCAGGAAGCGAGGAGCAGGAGCTTTGGCCTGTGGGTGTCAGTGATGAGTGGTGTGTCTGTCTTTGGTTCCTGCAGAGCAGAAAGACCATGGGTTTGAGGTGGCCTCTGCTTCCCCCGAAGACAGGACCCTAGGCAGTGACCCCGAGTCAGACGCTGTCCCATTCCAGGAAGGCCCAGGCCCCTTTGACCAGCTGGATGCCGTGTCTAGTTTGCCCACACCCAGTGACATCTTTGTGTCCTACTCCACCTTCCCAGGTAAGTGCATCAGGAGAGTACCTCCTCCCAGCTGGTGGGTCCCCTGCTTTGCCCTCAAAGCAGCTGTGCTGTGAAGGAAAGACATGGGTGTGAGTCTTGGCTCTCCCTCTTGCTGAGGGACCCTAAGCAAGTTCCTTGGCCTCTCTGAGCCTCAGCTCGGTGCAGGCAAGGCGCTGAGGAGGCAGAATTTAAGGGCGGACCTGCTCTTGGATTTGTAGGCCTCACTTGCCTCTCTCTTGTCTTGGTCCTGTCTTGGTCTTCTCATCTTTAAAATGGGAATAGCAGTCACACTTCAATGGGCGTCCTGGGGATTCTCGAGGTGGGTAGTGCCTCGCTGAGAATGGTGACTGGCATGTAGCAGGTGTGAACACATTAGTCTCCTTCCTTTCTCAGCCCTTGGGTGAGTCATGTGACTTCTCAGAGCCTTGTTCTCCTTGCCGGGAAAGCAGGAATCACGACCGGAGTCCCAAGGTGGTGGTGAGAGTGAGGTTAGGTCCTGACCCGGACCGCAGGCAGAGATGTGGGCCGCTCCTGCGGGCAGTGTGAATGGGCCCAAGCCCAGAGGCCACACATGGTTGGGGGGTAGGGCTCCCCAGTAAAGCTCAGCCTGTCTGCTTCTGCAGGCTTTGTTTCCTGGAGGGATACCAAGAGCGGCTCCTGGTACGTGGAGACGTTGGATGGTGTTTTTGAGCAGTGGGCTCACTCTGAAGATTTGCAGACCCTCCTGCTCAGGGTGAGTGTGGCCTCCCTCTGGGGGAGGAGAGGGAAGGCGGCTGGGAGGCGCGTGAGTCGTCCTCTGGGCAGGCGGGAGGGTCCAGCAGGGCCCCGGGCCCACACCAGAGGGTCCTCGTGCACCTTGGCTTGCCGGGAGAGTTGGTGCTTCTGCTTCTTTTGAATTGCAAGGTGTTACTGTTATGGTGACATTGGCCCATTCAGAGGGCTGCCTTCCTGGCTCCTCAGAGGTCCCAGGCTGACGCTGGGATCCCCGATGGCAGGGCCAGTCCTCAGGGCAGGGCAGGATGGCGCAGCGGCCAGAGCATGGCATTCCTGAAGGCGGTCATGGGGCCTGCACCCTTCACCCCACCATGTACTCTTTCAGGCTTGACGCTCAAGAATTATGATTTCCTCAATATATGCCCTTCTCAGGGCAGGGGGCCTGGTGAGAGAGCAGAAGCATGGCCTGATGGGTCCCCAGCCTCCCTCCGTGGAATCCTGCTCAGAACAGCTGCCTCCTCCACGGTTCTCAGAGCTCACGTGGGCCTCTCCCACTTGCTCAGCTGTTTTGTGTCATGAGAAGGTTCTAGAAGGGCTGGGGTCATGCCTTCCTCCTGGGGAGGCTGTGGCTCTGTGCTTTGCAGAGCAGAACCAAGGACAAAGGAAAAGCAAGTGAAGGACTTGAGGGGGCCCCGTGTGCCGTGGCTCTGGGCCGGTGACCTCAGAGGCAGTGGGGGGCCGTGCGGGGTCAGGCTGGGAGTCCCTCGGGGCCTGATCCCTTCTTTCAACTCGTCCTTAAGCGAACCCCTCAATCTGATTGGAACTATGTGAATTTTTGAAGTTTGAAATTTTGAATTTTGAGTTTTCTAAACTTACAGTGGAGATATTTTTCTTTAAACACCCTCCCTCCCAACTTGAGGAGACTGCAGGTTTTTAAAGTAGTTCTTAAGCTTTTATGTATGGACGTATGTATTTATTGAAGTGTCGTTGACACACGTAGCGATGTTCTGTGAGTTTCAGGTGTACGACATAGGAGCTGGCCATTCTGTACATCATGCCGTGTGTACCATGATAAGTGTAGTCGCCCTCTGTCATCATACAAAGTTATTACAATATTATCGACATATTCTCTATGCCGTACTTTTCATGCCCGGAAGTTTCTACCTCTTAATCCCCTTCGCCTATTTTGCCCATCCCCCCACTGCCCGGCCCTGGAGCATCATTTACAACAGCCAAGATACGGAAGCAGCCCAAGCGTCCATCCACAGATGGGTGGATAAAGAAGACGAGGTATAGATACACAACGGAATATTACTCAGCCGTAAAAAAGGATGCGTGCTCTCTGTTTGGGACAGCATGGATGGAGCTAGAGGGTATTAGGCCCCCAACGTGACATAAATTAGAGAAAGACAAATAGTATAGTTTCACTCGTGTATAGAATCTAAAAGATAAAACCAACAGACAGAAACAGACTCCTAGACACAGAGTACAAGCTGGCACTGAGACGGGGCTGGGTCAGTGGCCATTCCCACCCATGGGCCATGTTACTTCCATCGAGAGCGCTCACAGACCTCCCCGTGCTCATGTTTTCACAGGTCGCTAATGCTGTTTCGCAGAAAGGGTTTTACAAACAGATTCCCGGTTGTTTCAATTTCCTCCGGAAAAAACTCTTTTTTAAAGTGTGATGAGGGCCAGGGCCCCTCCCCTGCTCACCTTGCTTTACCGTTCACACCAAAACCTTCCTGCCCACAGAGGAAGTGGCCTGGGCCCACGGCAGCCGAGGCCCCATCTATCCTACAGCCACGGCTGTCATTCTTTAAAGGGGTTTGTGGCCTGTCGTGGGTCTACTCTTTCCTCACTGGTGGCCGACAGGCTCTTAGCAGCTTCCACGTTGGAGACAAATGACGGGAGACAGAGGAAGAGGAGCGGAAGATGGCCAAGGACACCACAGGCTCTTCCCAGCGGCCCTTTCTCCAACCAGTGGCTGGGGCCTGTCACTCCACTGTCGTCACTAGAGGACGGCTTCTCAGCCTCAGTACTATTGACATTTGGGGCCAGATAATCCTCTGTTGTGGGGCCATCCTGGGTGCTGGAGGGAGTTTAGTGGTGTCCCTGGTCTCTGCCCACAGACGCCTGTACGCCTCTCCCTGAGTAGCGACAACCAAAAATGTCTTCAGACATTGCCAGGTGTCCCCTGGTGGGACCCCGCTTGAGAACCACTGATCTGTAGGAAATTTTGGCTACAAACAAACCAGCATCTCTTAGATCAGCAAGTTTGGGGCTACTGGAGTCTGGACAGCTGGAGTCTGCGAATCCTAAATGAAGTTCTAAGTTACCAATTTTTCTTATGTTCCAGTATTCTTAAAAAAAATTTTTAGGTGAATATGGACAGCTTCTTCTTTTTTTTTTTTTTTTTTTTGGCCTATTTCCCCCCTCATTTTGTTCCAACTGTTTGTTTTTCCTTATAAAGGAGTTTTTTGCCTTTTTATTTCTATTTTTTTTTAAAGATTTATTTGAGTGAGAGAGAGAGAGAGAGAGAGAGGGGAAGGGCAGACGGAGAGAAAGTCCCCAACAGACTCCATCCTGAGTGCAGAGCCCAACTCCAGGCTCAATCCTATGACCCTGAGATCACGAGCAGAAACCAGGAGTCAGATTCTCAACTGACTGTGCCACCCAGGTGCCCCAGATTTTGGCTTTTTAAAAAAACGTCTCCCGGGGCGCCTGGGTGGCTCAGTGGATTAAGCTTCCACCTTCGGCTCAGGTCATGATCTCAGGGTCCTGGGATTGAGCCCCGAATCGGGCTCTCTGCTCAGCAGGAAGCCTGCTCCCCACCCCCCACACCGCCTGCCTGTCTGCCTACTTGTGATTTCTCTCTCTGTCATATAAATAAATAAATAAAATCTTAAAAAAAAAAAGTCTCCCCATCTCTTACTTTATTTGAACCCCACCCCATCTCAGGAAGGTGACTGGGCTGGGAGCTGTGTCCTCAGGGCAGTGAGGTCACAGGTAAGGCACCATCCCTGAGGTCTTGCCAGCTCTCCAGACCGTGGCCAGTTCGTAGCTCTCAGGGCGTGGGTGTGAGTCTTGTTTGCTGAAACTCACCGAGATAGGGATTCATGTAGTTGTCACCTCATTATTATTTAGCTCCTTGACCCTTCCAAGTCTGCACTAGTCGCCGGGACTTGTGGTAGTTCGTTATTTGCAGTCGCCTGCGGGCCACATCCAAGCAGATAACCCGGTTGACCCAGCAGAGCAGAGTGGGGCTTGGCATTTTCTGGCTTTCTCCCTCCTGAAATTCAGGCGAATCAGGTGGCCCTCTCTTGGGGATCCCTGGTGACCTTCAGGAGAACGGGATGTTACCACAGCTCTTCACGGACCTGGGGGGTTTCTTAGCCCAGGTTGCTGTTTGGGGCTCAGGGCCACGGGCCTACGAACACCCAAACACCAGGAGCCGAATGTGTGCATGGGCAGGTGTTTCGATTTCATTTGTTTCTCAGGGGGATCGAGAGCCCTGAAAGGGTTAAGCCAGCGGTGGCATATTTGCAAGGCACTGTGCTGCATTGCTTTCAGAGGCTGGCTATCGGTGTCCGGTTAGCAGTGTCCGTGGAACCCTTCACCAGGCCAGCCCTGCCTCTCAGTGCTGCTGCTGGAGCTCCACAGCGCAGGGACTTGGCTCTCGTGCGAGAGTGTGTGTCCGGTGGGTTCATGGCAGCCACGGGAGAGGGGACGATAGGGGACAGATGACAACATCACTCGTTATGGTCATAATAAAGAATATTACTGAGCTGTCCCAAAGGACGACCTGGAGGGATGGACTGAGACGTAAAATGTGATACCATGTTCAGTGACGGCATGAAGAGTGAGATGCTATTTTTGGCTAGAAGATATTCTGTATGAACGTACACAGGTATATGATATAGTCATGTACGTAAAGTCCGGAAGACCATCCACCATGCTCTTAACAGTGATTATTTCTGGAAGGTGGGATCAGAGACTTAAAATGAGGGAGACTTTCCTGTTTTACTGGGTACACTCCTGTATTCTAATATTCCTACAAAGACTGTGTATTACCTTCTCAAATAAAAATAAACATTCAGCTGGTGGCTGCTGAGAATGCGAGCGTTGCTGTCATTCCATGAACATTTGTTGAAAGGATGAATGCCCTTGGCCACCTGTCCCCTGTCCCCACCCTGCTCGTGTGTGGCAGGTGCTCCTGGCTGCACGCGGCACACCCCAGGCCGGGAGAATGACAAGGTTTCAGCGGGGCCTCTGCAGCTGCTGGGGCCACCTGCACCAGAAGACAGCTGCCTGCTCGAGTGTGCCAGTCCTGGAGCCCATTACTGGACACGTGTACCTGCTCCCGCTGCTGTCCCGAGAGCTGCGGGGGGCCTCTGCCCAGCCTCCCCAAGCTTGCCTTCCCCGTTGACCTTCTCTGACATCTGGCCATGCTTTCAGCTGTGGCCTGCTCTGTGGTGCCTCTGTCTGGCTCAGGACAGCTGATGCTGGGATAAAAAAGGACAGTTGCCCCCCAGCCCCTTCTTTGGGTCCCCAAGGTGCTGCCAGGATCAGCTGCTCGGTGGTGACTCACGCAGCAGCTGTGCTGGAAAGGGCCCCGGGGTTTGGCTGGGGAAGCGTCCCTAAGCTCACCTTCCCGCCAGGCGGTCTTGCGCCGGGCTCCTTTGAAATCCTGGTGGAAGCCTGCAGTCCAGGGCTTGGATTTTTCTTTGCCCCAAGGGAATCACGGCTCCTGCACCCCTAACCCCCCCACCCCCCTCCCCAGAACTGAGCAAACACAAACCACAGTGAATTTAACAGCCACACCCTTCTTTTTTTTTACGTTTTTCTCCAGCAATCTTCTCTGGAATCTCCGGTGCCCGTGACCCCTTGATGGCAAAGGGCCGCCAGCAGACAGACAAATGGACAGAGAGCCTGTGTGCGGTGATGAGTCCCAGAGAGGGCCACCTGCTCCTTTGGCAGTGCGGTGTCCCTCCTGCGACCACATGCTCATGGCTGTGGTTTCACACTGGATTTTTTTTTTTTAAGATTTTATTTATTTGACAGACAGAGATCACAAGTAGGCAGAGAGGCAGGCAGAGAGAGGAAGGGAAGCAGGCTCCCTGGTGAGCAGAGAGCCCAATGCGGGGCTCGATCCTAGGACCCTGGGATCACGACCGGAGCCGAAGGCAGAGGCCTTAACCCACTGAGCCACCCAGGCGCCCCTCACACTGGCTTTTAAAATAAGAGCATCAGTTTGATTCAGGTGAACAGTTCTCTGTAAAATAAACTTAAAAGGCTGAAATCACGTGCCAGCTTTCCCTCGCTTCGGGCGCAGTCATGAACAGCGCATGCAACTCCCCCGTGTTCTAGGCTTCTATAAAATTGTAGAGGGGGTCCCGGTCTGGTTCAAGTCCATTTTACAGAAGAGCAAGAAGGCAGTGAACGTGCCAGGAGGTAGGTGGAAAAAAATGGCCCCGATCAGCGTGGAGCCCTCCTGGTCCCTCCCAGGAGCCATCACCAGACCCCATGCCTGCTCCTCCTCCCTGGGCCCCCCCAGGCACCCCTCCCAGGCCGGCCTTTCCCATGAGGTCTCCCTGCTCTGGTTGCTTCCATCTGCTGCTGATTATATCTGTGGCTGCTCCCCTGATTGGTGCCAGGTTTTGCGGTTTTATTTTTTTTTAATAATTTTGATGGTTTTCTTTACACACAAATGTGTGTCCGTTGTTTACAAAAATAGAAACAGAGCTGGCGTGGAGCTTACAGGAGACCGCTCTCTGGGGATACATTCATAATAGCAGTGGGACCAACTCAGTCCTGGTTTGCCTGGTCTCTCCCCGTCTAAAATGGAAAGTCCTGCATCCTGGGAAACCTCTCAGCCCAGGGCAAACTGCAGAGTAGCTTGCGGACCCTGTAAAGGGAGTAATTTCTAGGGTGCCTGGGTGGCTCAGTGGCTTAAGCCTCTGCCTTTGGCTCAGGTCATGATCCCAGGGTCCTGGGATCGAGTGCCGCATCGGGCTCTCTGCTCGGCAGGGAGCCTGCTTCCTCCTCTCTCTCTGCCTGCCTCTCTGCCTACTTGTGATCTCTGTCTGTCAAATAAATAAATAAAATCTTTAAAAAATAAAATAAAGGGAGTCATTTCTAATCATTCATGGTGCAGGGGTCTCCAGTGATCAGGTTTTGGGCTTTGCAGATAAATATGTTTATAGCATTGGAGGGTAGGGACTACATGCAGAAAAAAAGCAAAAATAAGATAAAATGCCCTCGGAGTCCTAAGGAAGCCACTCTTAATGCCTGAGGAGTATCCTTTGTTTTCAAGCTCTCTGGACAAGGCCACCCTCTAGGCACCTTTGACTCCCAGAGATTGCGGGGGCCCAAGGAGGGGGACCCAACTAGGGTTGCCTAGATCGGCAGCCTCCTCCAGGGGGCTCCTGCCTAGCTCTCAGGAGGAAGGAGGGGGCTTCTCAGACCCCAGGAGGGCACTGTTCTTGTGGCGCCAGGTGAGCAGGACAGGGCCCAGGAGGCTCCGGGCTTCTCTGGTTCTCACTGAGGGGAACCACTCATGAAGCCGGAGAGCCGTGTGAATACAAGACTGGGGGCTTGTGGTAGTCACTGCAGCGGAGGGAGGCCCCGAAGCTGACCGTGCCATACGCTTCCCCCTGGCCACTAATCCTCTAGTAGTAGGGTGGCCTGCCATGGTCCCCCTGAGGAAAGCCACAGTTTTGTCAGGAGGATCCCAAGAGTTTTGTGGGGCCATAGGAGGGGAGGGGGCTGCTCATGAGAGCCCCGTGTTTCCCACGTTTGCAGCGAATTTATATCCTGTTCCACCTGGACTGTCATGTTCCCTGAGGCCAGCCAGTGCGGTCATAGCTCAAGGCGACGCCATCATGACCAGGAGTGAACACTGGTTCTCTCTTTGTGCCTGGAACGGAGCTTGGCACTTTATATGCTTTATCTCATTTAAATGTCACAAAACCCCGGAAGGTAAGTATTGTGAGCATCCCTGTGTCACCGAAGAGGAAAAAACAGACCCTCAGAGGTTGTGACTTGCCTGAGGCTGGTCAGGCAGTACGTGAAGGAGCCCCCAGTTGGGAAAGATGTTTTAGTGAGGTGAAAGTGAGGTTCCCTAGTGGCCCCAATGACACTGTCACCATCACCTCCATTACGAGTACCACTGCTACAAATGACAGGATTCGTAGTATCGTAATTCTCCACTTGGACATCAGTAGGCTTTTAAAAAAATTTTTAACTTTTATTAGCATATAATGTATTATTAGCCCCAGGGGTACAGGTCTGTGAATCGTCAGGCTTACACACTTCACAGCACTCACCATAGCACACACCCTCCCCAATGTCCATAACACAACCACCCTCTCCCTACCTCCCTACCCCCAGCAACCCTCAGTTTGTTTTGTGAGATTAAGAGTCTCTTATGGTTTGTCTCCCTCCCGATCCCATCTTGTTTCATTTTTTCCTTCTCTATCCTCCAAACCCCCTACATTGCCTCTCAAATTCCTCATATCGGGGAGATCAGATGATAATTGTCTTTCTCTGATTGACTTATTTCGCTCAGCATAATACCCTCTAGTTCTGTCCACATCGTTGCAAATGGCAAGATTTCATTTCTTTTGATGGCTGCGTAGTATTACATTGTGTATATATACCACATCTTCTTTATCCATTCATCTGTTGATGGACATCTAGGTTCTTTCCATAGTTTGGCTATTGTGGACCTTGCTGCTATAAACATTCAGGTGCACGTGCCCCTTTGGATCACTACGTTTGTATCTTTAGGGTAAATACCCAGTAGTGCAATTGCTGGGTTGTACGGTAGCTCTATTTTCAACTTTTTGAGGAACCTCCATGCTGTTTTCCAGAGTGGTTGCACTGGCTTGCATTCCCACCAACAGTGTAGTAGGGTTCCCCTTTCTCTGCATCCTCACCAGCATCTGTTGTTTCCTGACTTGTTAATTGTAGCCATTCTGACTGGTGTGAGGTGGTATCTCATTGTGGTTTTGATTTGTATTTCCCTGTATTTCCCTTGTATTTCCCTCCTTAGTGGGGAGCCTGCTTCTCCCTCTCTCTCTGCTGCTCCCCCTGCTTGTATGTACTCTCTCTCAAATAAATGAACAAAATCTTAAAAAAAAAACAAAACAAAACTGAGAAGCCCATCAGCATGAAGGACCGTCACTATCTGTCCTATCCACCTGTGTCACCCTCCTAGGTACGTACTGCTGGGTGACAAATCACCCCCAAACTTAATGACTTAAAACTGAGTGGCTCAAGTGGGCGGTTCTCACTCTGGGTCTCCAGGAAGTGACAGACACATGCGGGGTTGGGGGGGGTGTGTACTGGGCTGCATTGTCTTGAAGGTTCCCTCCCTCACCGACGGGGCCAG